>NC_058084.1:286456620-286687837 GCF_014858855.1 Bufo gargarizans | reverse complement strand
ACCGTACAACAAGAGATAAGTGGAAATAAGAAGGCTTTATTGAAAATCAAGCTGTAAGGCAAAAGTCCAAACGGATGGCTAAACCGAAGCAGGGTCTTGCGAAGCCAGAGGTCAGGAACCAGAAGGGTAGTCAGACGAAGCCTGGATCAGGAACCAGCAGGGTAGTCAGACGAAGCCTGGATCAGGAACCAGCAGGGTAGTCAGACGAAGCCAGGATCAGGAACCAGAAGCAGCAGCAGTCTTTGAAGCATGTGAACACAGGAGGACCAAGCAAGGAACTGAAGCCACAGACCTCCTATATATATGAGCTAGGCATCCAGCTCCTCCCAGTGGGAAGGAGGAGCCGCAGGGTGGAAGGCTACAAGAAACCCAGAAACCAAGATGGCCGCCAGCACATGTCAAACGAAGGAGAGCAGCAAGAAGGTAAGACCATGACAGTACCTCCCCCTCAAGGGCCCCTCCTCCGCGGAGTAAAGAACGGTTTCTGAGGGAAGCGTGCGTGGAAGGCTCGGAGCAAGGCAGGAGCATGGACATCTGCGGAGGGAACCCAGGAACGCTCCTCTGGACCATAACCACGCCAATGGACCAAAAACTGCACCCGACCGCGGACCAGGCGTGAGTCCAGGATATTGCTCACCTCATACTCCTCACGATTGCCCACTTGGACCGGACGAGGCAGAGGAACCGAGGAAGTGAAACGATTACACACCAGTGGCTTCAACAGGGAGACATGAAACACGTTGGAGATCCGCATGCCAGGAGGAAGCGCAAGGGCATAGGCTACCGGGTTTACCCTGCGAAGCACTCGGAAGGGACCAACAAAGCGAGGCGCCAGCTTGGGAGTGGGCACTCGAAGGTTGAGGTTGCGGGTGGACAACCATACGCGGTCTCCGACCTGGTAGGAAGGAGCGGGCGCTCGTCTGCGATCAGCCTGGAGTCTCTGGCGCTGCGCAGAGACCTCAAGGGACCTCTGGATCTATACCCAAGAAGCACGTAGGACGGAAAGGTGATCCTCCACAGTCGGAATATCCTGGGGAGAGAATACCTCCGGTAACACGGCAGGTTGGAACCCATAATTGGCCATGAAGGGAGACGTCCCAGAGGAAGAGTTCACCGCCGTGTTCCTGGCAAACTCAGCCCAAGGCAAGAGGTCAACCCAATTGTCTTGGTGATCGGAGACATAGCAACGAAGGAATTGCTCCAAGGCCTGATTGGATCGTACTGCGGCCCCATTGGACTGAGGGTGGTAGGCCGAGGAGAAAGAGAGATGAATCCCCAACTGGGAGCAAAAGGAGCGCCAGAACCTGGACACAAACTGACTCCCCCGATCCGACACAATCTCCTTGGGCAAACCGTGCAACCGGAAGACCTCCCTGGCAAAAATCGTGGCCAACTCTTGTGCAGAGGGTAACTTCTTGAGAGGAACACAGTGGCACATCTTGGAAAACCGATCCACAATCATGAGAATGACCGTATGGCCTCGGGATGCAGGGAGGTCCACAATGAAATCCATCCCCAGGTGTGACCATGGACGCTCCCCGGTGGCTATGGGTTGCAAAAGGCCCAACGGACGGTGCCGAGGGGACTTACTCTGGGCACAAACGGAGCATGCCGCTACATATGCGGCGATGTCGGAACGTAGAGAAGGCCACCAGAACAGACGTGAAACAGCCCAGGACAGCTAATTCTTTCCAGGATGCCCCGCGGCCTTGGAGTTATGGTAGGTTCGCAACAACCGAGTGCGCAACTCCTCAGGCACAAAACATCTGCCGTTGGGTCTCCCAGAGGGAGCACCAGATTGAGCCGCCAAAATCTGCTCACCCAGGGTTGAGGTCAGGCTGGTGCGAATGGCGGCCAGGATCTGATTCGGAGGTATGACCGAAGTTGGAATCGACTCCTCCCCGGACAGCTCGGAGTACTGCTGTGATAAGGCATCCGCTCTGATGTTCTTGGAACCGGGTAGGTAGGAGACCACGTAATTAAAACGTGACAAGAACAGAGCCCATCTGGCCTGACATGGTGTCAATCTCTTGGCCTCAGAGAGGTAGGTCAGATTCTTGTGGTCTGTCAGGATGAGAACCGGAACCACCGAGCCCTCGAGCAAGTGCCTCCATTCTTTAAGGGCCTGCACGATGGCCAATAACTCCCTGTCACCAATCTGATAGTTGCTCTCCGCGAAAGACAGTTTCCGGGAGTAAAACCCACAAGGAAGCAGAGGACCCTCTGGTGTTCTACGCTGAGACAGAAGGGCGCCTACTCCCGTCTCAGACGCGTCCACCTCGAGGACAAAAGGCAACCCAGGGTTGGGATGCGACAGAATCGGAGCCGACACAAAGGCGGACTTTAGAGCCTCAAAAGCTCGGATGGCTTCGAGCGGCCAGACCTGGGGATTACTGCCCTTCCTGGTCAGATCCGTGAGAGGCTTGGCTAGCCTGGAAAAGTCCCTGATGAACTTCCGATAATAATTGGCGAAGCCCAAAAAGCGCTGCAGGGCACGAAGACCACTGGGCTGGGGCCACTGTAAGACAGCCGAAACCTTCTCAGGATACATGGAGAACCCCTCAGCGGAAATGATGTAACCTAAGAAGGTTACCAGGGATCGGTAAAATTCGCATTTCTCAAGCTTACCGAACAGCTTGTTCTCTCGTAACCGTTGCAACACTCGTCTGACATCCAGAATGTGGGCCTCCATAGATTCAGAATATACCAAGATGTCATCCAAATAGACCACCACACACTGCTGCAACAGGTCACGGAAAACATCGTTGATGAATTCCAGGAAGACTGCGGGCGCATTGCACAACCCAAAGGGCATAACCAAGGATTCATAATGACCGGTCCTGGTGTTAAACACGGTCTTCCACTCATCGCCCGCCTTGATCCTTACCAGGTTATATGCCGCCCTCAGGTCGAGTTTGGTAAAGACCGTGGCCCCTTTGAGGCGATCGAACAGCTCGGAAATCAAGGGTATCGGGTAAGCGTTCTTGATCGTGATGCGATTGAGACCCCTGTAATCGATGCAAGGCCTCAACTCACCGCCCTTCTTTTTCACAAAGAAAAATCCAGCCCCTGCCGGGGACGAGGATTTGCGAATGTGTCCGCGTGAAAGCGCCTCCCTCACGTACTCCTCCATGGCCTCATTCTCCGCTACCGACAGTGGATAGACTTTGCCACGAGGAGGAACGGCACCAGATTGTAACTCTATGGCACAATCGTATGGGCGGTGCGGAGGTAGGGCAACCGCACGCACCTTATCAAATACATCCCGGTACTCCTCGTATTCAGGAGGCAACAGAGAGTCCGAGGAAGTACACAGCAACTTGACAGGCCCATGGATGCAACTAGCCCCACACTGCGGTGACCACGAGAGGATCTCGGCCGATCTCCAATCGAAAGTCGGATTATGCTTCTGGAGCCAGGGGTACCCCAAGACCACCGAGTAGTGTGGAGACAAAATAACCTGGAGACAGACCGACTCTCTGTGAACGGCACCAATGGCCATCCCCACTGGAAGGGTCTCATGAGTCACGTGTGGCGGCAGAAGGGGTCTGCCGTCTATCGCCTCAAGAGCCAGTGGGGAACCTCGAGGCTGCAGAGGAATGGAATTGGCGGCAGCGAACACACTATCAATGAACAAACCACCAGCACCAGAGTCCACCAACGCCTGGGTCGTCACCGAGCCCCCGACCCAGGAGAGGACAACAGTAATCAGTGGTTTGTCAACACGGGAAACCGGGGACGAGGAGACTCCACCCAAGATCTGCCCCCGACAGGATCTCAGGTGCGAGCGTTTCCCGGACGGTTCGGGCATGCCAACCGAAAATGCCCAGCGAGACCACAGTACAAGCATCGGCCCTCGCGTCTCCGGAGTACCCTCTCCCCCTCGGACAGGCGAGCAAACCCCAGCTGCATGGGTTCACCCCCAGACAAGTCATCCCCAGGAGGCGTGGGAGGAGAGGGAGGCACGGGTGGGACAGCAAACGTAGGCGCCAATCTGTTAGGAGACCTCCGCAGGCTCTCCTTAAAGGAAGGTCTCTCCCTGAGTCTGGTGTCAATCAAAATCAGGAAAGAAATAAGAGACTCGAGCTCCACTGGTAGGTCCTTAGCTGCAACCTCATCCTTCAAGGCATCCGAGAGACCATGAGAGAAAGCAGCGACCAGAGCCTCATTATTCCAGCCCACCTCTGCTGCCAGGGTACGAAACTCAATGGCGTATTCAGCTACGGATCGTGAACCCTGTCTGATGGACATAAGGAGCTTCGCAGCAGAGGCAGCACGAGCCGGCACATCGAATACCTTCCGAAGAGAAGCAACAAAACCGGAAAACTCGGCAACCACCGGATTGTTGTTCTCCCATAAAGGGCTGGCCCAGGCCAAGGCCTTGTCCGAGAGCAGCGAGATCAAGAAGCCCACCTTTGATCTCTCAGTAGGAAAGGCATGTGGCAGCAACTCGAAATAAATGCCCACCTGGTTAAGGAAACCTCGGCACTGAGTTGGCTCTCCGCCAAAGCGCTGTGGAAGGGGGGCAGAACCGGTCATACCCCGAAACACCGCAGGCGCAGCAACAGGTGTCGGGGTAGACTCTGGCGCAACAACCGGAGTGGCAGTAGGAGCGGGCCCAGGAGCGACAACCGACCCATCGGCAACGGAAGCTAAATGAGCCGTGCGTTCAAGCAGGGTTTGCAACGCCACAGCGAACCGACCCAACAGGTGATCCTGTTGATCAAGTCTGGCAACCAGCGTAGGTAGCGAGGATGGCCCTGTACCGTCAGAATTCATGGCTTGGTCCTAATGTCATGGAACCATGAACCAGACGTACAACAAGAGATAAGTGGAAATAAGAAGGCTTTATTGAAAATCAAGCTGTAAGGCAAAAGTCCAAACGGATGGCTAAACCGAAGCAGGGTCTTGCGAAGCCAGAGATCAGGAACCAGAAGGGTAGTCAGACGAAGCCTGGATCAGGAACCAGCAGGGTAGTCAGACGAAGCCTGGATCAGGAACCAGCAGGGTAGTCAGACGAAGCCAGGATCAGGAACCAGAAGCAGCAGCAGTCTTAGAAGCATGTGAACACAGGAGGACCAAGCAACTGAAGCCACAGACCTCCTATATATATGAGCTAGGCATCCAGCTCCTCCCAGTGGGAAGGAGGAGCCACAGGGTGGAAGGCTACAAGAAACCCAGAAACCAAGATGGCCGCCAGGACATGTCAAACGAAGGAGAGCAGCAAGAAGGTAAGACCATGACAGGTGCCTTGATACAGCACTCTGGGAACAGCCTATTCGTTCAGAAATTTCTTTCTGTGTCTTACCCTCTTGCTTGAGGGTGTCAATAATGGCCTTCTGGACAGCAGTCAGGTCGGCAGTCTTACTCATGATTGCGGTTTTGAGTAATGAACCAGGCTGGGAGTTTTTAAAAGCCTCAGGAATCTTTTGCAGGTGTTTAGAGTTATTTAGTTGATTCAGATGATTAGGTTAATAGCTCGTTTAGAGAACCTTTTCATGATATGCAAATTTTTTTAGATAGGAATTTTGGGTTTTCATGAGCTGTATGCCAAAATCATCAATATTAAAACAATAAAAGGCTTGAACTACTTCAGTTGGTGTGTAATGAATCTAAAATATATGAAAGTCTAATGTTTATCAGTACATTACAAAAAATAATGAACTTTATCACAATATGCTAATTTTTTTTAGAAGGACCTGTAAAAGAAGCAGGGGTAAAAATTAGATGGTGAGGGCATTTAAGGCTCTGTTTACAATATACACATATATACTGTATACATGTTTTAAATATACTTGCCAATGTTTCACACATGGGATGCAGAAGGCTGGAGAGTGTAATATTTTGGGAGTAACCCTTATTCCCAAACAGTAGCCCATTTTGTCATACTGTAGGTCATACTCACTTTCTGTGACTTACTGTATACTGCCCCATTAAAGGGGTTCTTCAGGAATTAAGAAAATGAAAATACTTAAACATTACTTTATTATAAATATATTACCAAATACCTTTCATTAGTTATAATGGCTTGTTTTGTCCAGGGAGCAATCATTAGGAGAAACAAAATGGCCGCCATCCTACTAGTCCACACAAAATCTGTCCTAAAATACACAGGAGGACAAGTTAAAGAGCTGCACCATCTTCCTCTATTACTTGTCATGGATTATGATCCTGAACTCAGTTTAATATGATCTTCAGATGAATCTCTGTAGGAATGGAGTTCATTAGGAGACATGAAGTACAGAGAGGATAGTGGGGATATAGATAATGAGCAGCAGCTCTTGTATGCAGTCTACATTACCACAGACTGTCCTGTCCCTCCTCTCTGTACTTCATGTCTCCTCATGAACTACATTCCTATAGAGATTCAACTGTAAATCATATTAAACTGTATTCAGGATCATAATCCCTGACAGGTACAGCAGGGAGGAGGATGAGGCAGCTCTTTACCTCAGTGTTGTAAAGTAACTTGTCCTCCTGTGTGATTAGGACAGGTTGTATGTGCACTAATAGGATGGCGACCATTTTGTTTCTCCTAATGATTGCTCCCTGGACAAAATGAACCATTATAGCTAATGAAATGTATTTGGGAATATATTAATACTAAAGTATTAGTTTAGTATTTTAATTTTCTTAATTCCCGGAGAACCCCTTTAATGTATGTTTGGGTCCCGGTGCCAAACACTGTTTCTCAGCAGGTTTCAGGAGGCTTATGGAACGCCCAGGTGATTTGCTTACTCTTCCTGGTGTCCGAGAGGTCTCCCCTTTTTTTCTGCTGTTCCCGAAGAGTAGACAAATATGATTTTAAGTACTGCCAAACACACAAAACTGTATATCTAAAATGTTCTAAAATGTCTACCAGGGAAAAAAGGCAAAATTATATATATATTTTTTTGCATAGTATTAGATAACAAATCTTTGGGAATGTTAGACACATCTGTCAGAAGCATTTTCTATTACATTATGTAAGCCAAGTATAGAAACCAAAAGCTGTGTGAACCTAAAAAACTAAAACTGCCATTGTAATTTCTGAACTGTCATTTCATAACTGCCCACGTCAAATTTCTGTACCATCAGGGAGGGAAATATTCACAATGGAATGGAAATTTTAACTTTGCTAAAAGGAAAAGCAGCATATATTACTATGTTGCTGTTGAAACCTAGCTGTCACAGTTCCTGTCAAGTTCCAGACATGAGATGATGAAATTAAAACGTGTTGTAGCATAATATTATCAGTAAATATCTCATGGTAGGCATATGTGCAAGAAATATAAAGAGCAGATCTCATTTGTCTTAATCAAGTTGTTCAAGTTACCTAAAAAAAGTAAATCCCACGAAAATCTTTAAAAAAAAATTCTATACTTACCTCATTCTAACCTGCCGTTCTGTACACCACAGCTCCGGTCCTTCTCCCATTACATTTAGTGGTGATATGAAGGCATGTGGCATGTGAAAGCTGCAGTCAATTACTGTCAAGAGTAATCTCATGCTGTATACTACTGTGGACAGTGAATAGCTGCAGCGGTTACTCACCATATGCTTGCAAGTCATTGCTGCAGCCTAGTATGCAAACAGCTAGAGGATGACCTGACTGGTGGCACTAAGAATGGAGGGGGAGGAAGAGGGGACTATATAATGATTATTTATTTATATATTTATTTATTTAATTTTTTTCTAAACATTTGGTATCATGGTGCAAATGTTAATTAACTTAGACCACTTGTTTAATTTTGTTGTCCCATAGGTATATCAGCTATTTAAAAAAATGGTATAGTGCTTACTGGCCTACATCCAAGTAAAGACAATAGAGGCGAGCTCTAGTCTTTAACCCCTATAAGGGATTTCCGAGTTTGCGTCAACATTCTATCAAATTTATGAAGTTAGCTATAATTCTGTAAAGTATATATTTTTTGCCTTTAATGCTCTTACCTCTAAGGGTCCATTCACACGTCCGCAATTCTGTTCCGCATTTTGCGGAACGGAATTGCGGACCCATTAATTTCTATGGGTCCGCACGATGTGCTGCCCGGATCCGGAGTTGCGGATCCGCACTTCCGCTTCCACAATTCCGTTCCCGAAAAAAATAGAACATCTCCTATTCTTGTACGCAATTGCGGACAAGATTAGGCATTCTCTATTAAGTGATGGCGATTTGCGGTCTGCAAAATGCGGAACACACATTGCCGGTGTCTGTGTTTTGCGGATATGCGGACGTGTGAATGGAGCCTAATCCAGAGGAAAAAAGCAGTCTGGTTTGAAGTTGTTTGGGAGCTGCACTTATACAAGCAGACAAACAACGCAAATTTGTGAGTGTTCGCGTGTTTGATTTCCAGTGTGTGTTTGTATTAAGTGTGTGACTTTAGATTAAGTGACTTGAGATTAAGGGACTTTAGGAAGGGACTGCAATAAGGCCTCCTGCACATGAACGTTTTGCGGACCGCAATGCACGAACACCGACTGTGAGGCAGCCGCAGCGGATCCGCCCATTCTGCAAAAAGATAGGACATGTTCTATCTTTTTGCAGAACAGAAGTACCGGACTAAACCCCCATAGGGTTCTGTTCCGTGCTTCCGTTCCGCACCATTCTGCATCTCCGGATTTGCGGACCCATTGAAGTAAATGGGTCCGCATCCGTGATGCGGAATGCACACGGAACGGTGCCCGTTTATTGCGGATCCAAAAACGGATGTGTGCAGGATGCCTAAATAAGTTGCTTATCACTACACTGTATTGTATTTTTTTCTCTTGTCTTGCGTAATCATCATTAGTATGTGCTCCATTATTGACAGCGCAGTCCAGTGCACATCTTGTCTAATGTATGCAATCCTGGAACAGCAGTTTGAGAAACTTAAAAGGGATGTGTCAAAACATGCTAAAACAACATGTTGCGACTGGCAACAAGCATGCATGGCAAAAGTGTCATGGTCCAATACACCAGACCATGACACAGCCGTGACATTCCTTCTCCTCAAAGCCCTCCCCAAAACATAACGAGGGGAAAAAAAGTGCAAATTCGGTGTCAGCACATCCTTCGAAACTGGCGCCAGCACGCCAGGACCACAAACGAGGCCCCTGGCATCCATCCAAATGAGTCAGTATAAGCCTTACTAAACACTGCATCCATCTCAGAAAAAGTTCACACTCTGGGCAGCTGCCAGCATGCATTCCTCAACCAGCACACAGCCGGTACACCAAAGGAATGCTGCCAGCAACCAGTCCAAGAGCCAAGAACCACGAGAATGGACAAGGGGACACACCAACACAAGCTACGGTTCAACAACAATGGGAACACTGGTTACCCAGAACTGCGCCATTACCGGTAACTCCCCTTTCACCCTCCCTCCGGAGGATAAACATGTGCGCTAGAAAGCGGCAGGCGACACATGCTGAGCCCTCTTCCGAAGGCAAAAAGAGGAGAGGCTTAGTTGGACATACTGTCAACATATTGCGACTGAACACAAGCATGCATGGCAAAAGTGTCATGGTCCAATAAACCATGCCATGACACAGCCAATAGTTCTCGAGGTGCCAATATTTATGATTTGAATATTCACGCTCAACACTACGTGCAATGAGACATTCAAGATCATACAATAGACATATATTGTAATCACACAAAGGCTGTATACCAAAAACTGAGTATGTGCAAGCCAACAATCTTTCCATGAGGCAGGTAGTCAGCATATGGGAAAGACATGCAAATTAGCAGAATCTGCCCCTGTTTTTCAGCTAAAAAAAAACTATTTGCATGTCTTTCCCATATGACCATGTTTATGCAAATGAGTTTACATGACAAAACAGTATAGAAAGGTTATTGAATATAAATTTAGGACAATAAGAAAACTGAACATTTTTATGCAGCCCTCCTAAGCAGTGAAAGAGTAGTTAGCTGGCACCACTCCCCCCCCCCCCCCCCCCAAAAAAAAAAATAATAATAATATTTATGTAGCCCTAATGATAATGATGTATGTGTGCAGATACCCCCAGCCATCCAACTCAAATTAAATAACTTTGAGGCTTACTTGCTCTCAGTCAGATGAGAGCTGGTCTTGAATGTCTCATTGCACACAAGCCTGCCATTGTATGGTAAGCTGACTACCTGACTCACGGATAGGTTGTTGGCTTGCACATACTTGGCTTTTGGTATACAGCCTTTGTGTGATTGTCTGTTACATCTTATGTCTATTGTATGCTATAGGTAATGATTTATTTTAAAAATAAAATAATATACAGTCTATAAAAATAAATTATTAATGATAGGTAGGAAAATATTTATAATAAAAATGAATTAATGAAAGGTTAAATAATAACTAAAAAAACAAAGGTGTGGAAGATAGATAGTATAATAAGGATAAAGAGAAGTTGAATATAATAAGTCAAACAAATGTATAGCTTTATCTAGTGATCTTTATCTAGAAAATCTAAAATATTTGCAATTACAAATATATAGCACTAAAATCTAGAATTTAGCAAATTCTCAAACTGCTGATATTTGCGCTCAACACTACTACCTATACAAAGAAATAGGGAAATGCAACACACAGAACCTAAATAAAATACAAAAGGGAAAGGAAAGACTTGACTTCAAAGGGGCTATGGAAGCACCGCCAAGATCCACACACCAGCAATCCACAACTGAAACTGAAGCTATAACCGCACAGCACTGTGGGAGAAGCAACAACAAATAAGGTTAAATGACTACATTAGCAACACCTGAGGCAAGGTATGGCCATTACCAGAAACAACACAGATGCCTATTGATCCACAAGGAGAAACTGTAAGATCAAACCACGTATTTCCAGTCTCACCAATCTCCTGCCACCTGTCACAGGAACATCTGTGACTGTACCCCCCCTTCTATGGGTGACCTCCGGGCACCCAGGACCGACCTCATCAGGTGGGACTTGTGAAAAATTTTCACCAAACGACTGGCCTTCACGTCAGATGCCGGTACCCACATCCTCTCTTCTGATCCATAACCCTTCCAGTGAACAAGATACTAAAGAGATCTATGGAGAACTTGAGAATCAATCTGAAATTCCAAACTACCATCCACCATGACAGGAGTGGGTGGCAAGGAAGATGGCTCCAAAGGTTCAACATATCTCTTCTACAAAGATTTATGAAACACATTATGAATAGTGTTGATCGAGCACCAAAGTGCTCGGGTGTTCGGGCCGAATACCACTTCTTTTTCATCAGGCTGACTTAAGAAATCATCTAACAGGTCAGCTCTGCAGCCTCCTCATTGACATTTACCTAGGGCTTTGGAATGCTCTCCTCCCCCCCCCCCCCTTTCATCTTCAAGACATTGGGAAAGCTCTGTGCGTGCCTGGTGGTACATCCAGAAAACAGGATTTTTCTACTAAGCGGTGTCTGAGCAGTGTGACGCAAGTGTATAAAACAAGCAAGTATTCATACTGGTTCAATAGTCCATAACAGTCCTCCCTTGGAAACTTGATTGTAGGTTATCCCTAAAGCCTAGCGAATCCACTGGGCATACCTTTCGTATCATCTTCACCTTCAGTGGTGACAACTTATCTCTAATAGTTAAGCTCCCGGTTTCAGGGCTTATGGTAGTACCCTGGATTCATCTTACCCTATCTCTGCACAGCAACATAGCTGGGAACCGTGTTGAATGGCGCTTCCTTTTGTTCTTCCTCATCATAGAGAAGCATTAAATGTTGCTTATCAGTTTTCTTCATTCTTTTTGAAAGGCGGGTCACACAAGCAAGAACAAGCTTAATTACCATATATATCATCAATAGTATTAGGGCTACTTGTAATATTCCTTTGACAATTCTTGTGAGCCAACCCCTAATACCTTTAAACCAGTTGGTTAAGAAAGGAGAAGGTATTAGACCACCATGTTTCTTTATCAGCTTTATGTGTGTCTAGCCATTTATTTCTTAGATCTGACATTTTCTCTAGACCCATCTTAAATTGCATATTACCCTGCGAGTCTATGTAATGGCAACAAGTGGGTCCCACAACCTGCACATACCTCCATATTTAGCTGTAACATGGTCAAGAACAAATGTGTGTTGGTTGGTGACAACGATCAACTGGTTCTGCACAATGTTTGAAGTATTCATAAGTATCATCACTTCCCATATTTGATCATCTAGATAATCAGTTGCTACCACCAAATGATACCACATCTGCATTACCATGGAATATATGAAAAGGGTACTAACTTTATTGGGAATGCTCATTTCTACAAAATGTGGGTTACCGTTTGGTCTGGGTGTGTTATCTTTGGCCCTACAGTACAAGGTGTGTTTAGGAATAGCATTTATGTCAATTTTAGAGTGTGGTACTATAAAGCTGGCAGGAGTAAGCCTGGCAATGGTGCACAGTCCTGTGACATTCTCGGATAACCATTTGTACGCCTTGCTTCACAAACTAAGTATATGTCCTCTGGAACTGCCACTGCTTTGCTATTGAATAATTCAGTAATTCATTTGGCTAATTATATCCCTTTCCCCAGCTCATATTATTTTAACTGATCTTCAGTGTTATTAGCTAATGTGCCTGTCAAGAAATCCTGTACTGTACGGTGGTTACAGGATAAGTCTTTTCAGTTCTCGGAATCTACACCAATACACTGTACGTGGCTGTCTATTTTTGACTCATTGCAACCTGAGTGTACAGTTTCAAGAAAAAGTATGAAAACCCTTTGGAATGATATGGATTTCTGCACAAATTGGTCATAAAATGTGATCTGATCTTTATCTAAGGGCTCTTTCACACCTGCGTTATTCTCTTCCGGCATAGAGTTATCCTAATGCATTCTGAATGGAGAGAAATCCGTTCAGGATGCATCAGGATGTCTTCAGTTCCGGAACGGAACGTTTTTTGGCCGGAGAAAATACCGCAGCATGCTGCGCTTTTTGCTCCGGCCAAAAAAACTGAAGACTTCACGCAAGGCCGGATCCGGAATGAATGCCCATTGAAAGGCATTGATCCGGATTCTGCATTAAGCTAAACGTCGTTTCGGCGCATTGCCGGATCCGACGTTTAGCTTTTTTAGAGTGGTTACCATGGCTGCCGGGACGCTAAAGTCCCGGCAGCCATGGTAGAGTGTAGCGGGGAGCGGGGGAGCAGCATACTTACAGTCCGTTCGGCTCCCGGGGCGCTCCAGAGTGACGTCAGGGCGCCCCACGCACATGGATGACGTGATCGCATGGCACGTCATCCATGCGCATGCGGCGCTCTGACGTCACTCTGGAGCGCCCCGGGAGCCGCACGGATGGTAAGTATACCGCTCCCCCGCTCCCTGCTCCTACTATGGCAACCAGGATTTTAATAGCGTCCTGGGTGCCATAGTAACACTGAAAGCATTTTAAAGACGGATCCATCTTCAAATGCTTTCAGTACACTTGCGTTTTTCCGGATCCGGCGTGTAATTCCGGCAAGTGGAGTACACGCCGGATCCGGACAACGCAAGTGTGAAAGAGGCCTAAGTCACAATCACAGTCTGCTTAAACTAATAACACACAAAGAATTAAATGTTACCATGTTTTTATTGAACACACCATGTAAACATTCACAGTGCAGGTAGAAAAAGTATGTGAACCCTAGACTAATGACATCTCCAAGAGTTAATTGGAGTGAGGTGTCAGCCAACTGGAGTCCAATCAATGAGATGAGATTGGAGGTGTTGGTTAAAACTGCCCTGCCCTTTAAAAAAAACCAGTTCTGGGTTTGCTTTTCACAAGAAGCATTGCCTGATGTGACTAATGCCTCACACAAAAGAGCTGTAAGAAGACCTACGATTAAGAATTGTTGACTTGCATAAAGCTGGAAAGAGTTATAAAAGTATCTCCAAAAGCCTTGCTGTTCATCAGTCCACATTAAGACAAATTGTCTATAAATGGAGAAAGTTCAGCACTGCTGCTACTCTCCCTAGGAGTGGCCGTCCTGTAAAGATGACTGCAAGAGCACAGCGCAGACTGCTCAATGAGGTGAAGAAGAATCCTAGAGTGTCAGCTAAAGACTTACAAAAGTCTCTGGCATATGCTAACATCCCTGTTAGCAAATCTATGATATGTAAAACAATAAACAAGAATGGATTTCATGGGAGGATACCACAGAGGAAAAATATTGCTGCACATTTACAGTTTGCACAAGAGCACCTGAATGTTCCACAGCAGTACTGGCAAAATATTCTGTGGACAGATGAAACCATAGTTGAGTTGTTTGGAAGAAACACACAACACTATGTGTGGAGAAAAAGAGGCAAAGAACACCAACATCAAAACTTCACCCCAACTGTAAAATATGGTAGTGGGGGCATCATGGTTTGGGGCTGCTTTGCTGTGTCAGGGCCTGGATGGATTGCTATCATCAAAGGAAATATAAATTCCCAAGTTTATCAAGACATTTTGCAGGAGAACTTAAGGCCATCTGTTTACCAGCTGAAGCTCAACAGAAGATGGGTGTTGCAACAGGATAACAACCCAAAGCATAAAGGTAAATCAACAGGATGGCTTAAAAATAAGAAAATACACCTTCTGGAGTGACCCAGTCAGAGGCCTGACCTCAGCCCGATTGAGATGCTGTGGCATGACCTCAAGAAAGCGATTCACCAGACATCCCAAGAATATTGCTGAACTGAAACAGTTCTGTAAAGAGGAATGGTCAAGAATTACTCCTGACCGTTGTGCACATCTGATCTGCAACTACAGGAAACGTTTGGTTGAAGTTTTTGCTGCCAAAGGAGGTTCAACCAGTTATTAAATCCAAGGGTTCACATACTTCTTCCACCTGCAATGTGAATGTTTACATGGTGTGTTCAATAAAAACATGGTAACATTTAATTTGTGTGTTATTAGTTTAATCAGACTGTATTTGTCTATTGTTGTGACTTAGATGAAGATCAGATCACATTGTATGACCAATTTGTGCAGAAATCCATATCATTCCAAAGAGTTCACATACTTTTTCTTGCAACTGTATTTGTGGACTAAATGTTATGCCTTTGGTTTGTACTTGGAGACAATCACAGTGTGTCCAGCTAGGAAAACATGTGACATTAGCCCAGTATCTCTCTTGCCATGGGGTAGAGCTGTGATCTATTGAGGGTCCTTATCTGTTTATCATGAGCTATGGGGCATCTGCCCACCCTGCGACAGGCAAGGGCACTTCTCTGTCCTTATCTTTACCAGATTTAACTTGGTATATGTTACTGAGAAAGATAGTAGAGTTAGACTGGTTAATCAGTTCAGAAAGGTCCAGGAGTATTGCAAAATAAGGCATACTGGCTGAGCTCACGGGACTGTGGGTACAGATCCAACAATCTCTCAGAGTTTCAGTCTCCTTCAACCCCTGGACTAGAATTTGATGGTGCCGTATCAGTGAATTGTCCCATTGGCGTGAACACTGCGGATATGCCTACGGTCAAAGTCTTGATAAGTAGGTGGATCCTCATGGCTTATTGTTGCGGGGTCATCAGGACGGCCTTTACTCTTTTATAATGTGAGGCGTGGATCCAGGTGGGTCTCCCTTCAAGTTTCACAGAAGTTGGGGTAGTCAACAGCACTTGGTAGGGTCCCTCGTATTGTGGTTCGAGGGTGCTTCTGACGTGTTTCTTGACTACCATCCACTCTCCTGGTTTCAGAGTGTGGCTTCCTTCTAGGAAGTCAGGATCTGGAAAGGAAGAGAGAATTGTTTGCTCAATGTTATCACATAATTTGTAACAGATTCATAATGCATTTGTAGCTGCTGCGGAAAATACTGTCCCATTCTTGGCCCTGTCCCAAATAGAATCTCGTATGGGGTCAATTTGTGAGGGGGCCTTGGTATGTGCCTAACTGAAAAGAGTGTTATAGGCAAGTAATGAACCCAATTAAGCCCTGTCTCCCTGGTCATCTTCAGCATTGTTGATTTCAACACCCCGTTCAGTATTTTAACTTTGCCTCTGCTTTGGGGTCGGTAACGGGTGTGAAACGTTAGGTGTGACCCTACCATCTTCCAGACCTCTTGGGTTAGACTAGCAGTGAATGCTGGGCCCTGTTCACTCTCAAATGACCTCCGGTATCCCGAACCTACAAACTCTTTCCTGCATTCGTTTCTTAGCAGTGGTAGTTGCTGTCTGGTTTCAGACGGGGTAGGCTTTTTGCCACCCAGAGAACAAGTCTATCACTACTAGCACATATTGAAAACTTGGCACATTGGCATCTGGATGTGTTCAATTTGGATCCTTTGGAATGAGTACAGAGCTCTGGAAAGGCAGTTGGTGGGCGTGGGTTCAGTCCTGCCTGGGTTGCACTCGGCACAAATGAAACAAGACTGGGTATGTCTTACCAGGACTGGGGTGATTCCTGGGACCACCCATATGTTGTCAATTCGTTCTTTCATGATGGTTTTGGATTGATGGGTGGGCCCATGGGCTACTGAGGCTATTAAGGGATAGAGGGCTCTGGGTAGGCACACTCTCTTTCCTTGTGTCCAGAGTCCAGAATCTTCTTCGAGGGTTGACTCTTTCAACCAGGTTTCCTTTTCCATGGGAGTGGCCTCTTTCTGCATTTGTTTCAGTAGGTCCCATGAGACTTCTTTTTGTTTCAGGTCTTCCTGTGCTACCATAATCTGGCCTGACTGGACTCTTTTCTCTTCCACTGCTGCTTTCTTGGCTGCTTGGTCAGCTAGAGCGTTTCCTTTGGCCTCAGAGGTGTCAGCTCGAGTATGGGCCTTTACCTTGATCACTGCCACTTGGGTGGGCAGGAGTACTGCTGCCATTAGAGCTGCTATTGCTGAACCATTCTTGATTGGGGCAGATAATGTTGCTGATGTCAGCAGCGGCTAATATAAAATTACAGGGAATGTCATAGGTATTTGGGATATGGAAACGTTACACAGGAGAAATACTGCAGATAATGTTGCTGATGTCACCAGTGGCTAATAAAAAATTACAGGGAATGTCACAGGTATTTGGGATGTGGAAAGTTACACAGGAGAAATACCGCAGATAATATCACTGATGTCAACAGTGGCTTATAAAAAATTACAGGGAATGTCACAGGTATTTGGGATGTAGAAACATCACACAGGAGATATACCGCAGATAATGTCAATGCTGTCCCCAGTGGCAAATAAAAAAATAAGGGAATGTCACAGGTATTTGGGATCTGGAAACATTACACAGGAGAAATGCTGCAAATAATGTCGCTAATGCCAACAGCGGCTAATATAAAATTACAGGGAATGTCACAGGTATTTGGGATGTGGAAACGTCACACAGGAGATATTCCGCAGATTATGTCAATGCTATTACCAGTGGCTAATAAAAAATTACAGGGAATGTCACAGGTATTTGGGATGTGGAAACATCCCATAGGAGATATACCGCAGATAATGTCAATGCTGTCACCAGCGGCAAATAAAAAAAATAAGGGAATGTCACAGGTATTTGGGATGTGGAAACGTTACACAGGAGAAATATTGCAGATAATGTCGCTAATGTCAGCAGCAGCTAATATAAAATTACAGGGAATGTCACAGGTATTTGGGATGTAGAAACGTCACACAGGAGATATTCCGCAGATAATGTCAATGCTGTCACCAGTGTCTAATAAGAAATTACAGGGAATGTCACAGGTATTTGGGATGTGGAAAAGTTGCATAGGAGAACTACCGCAGATAATGTTGCTGATGTCAGCAGCGGCTAATTCAAAATTACAGGGAATGTCATAGGTATTTGGAATGTGGAAAAGTTACATAGGAGAAATACCGCAGATAATGTTGCTGATGTCACCAGCGGCTAATAAAAAATTACAGGGAATGTCACATGTATTTAGGATGTGGAAATATCACACAGGAGATACCGATGTAGTAGAGTTAACACTCATGCTTTATGAGATTTCTGAGATGTGTTATCTAAACTAAGAAAACACCTTCAATTGCTTTTCAATGGCTTTTGTTTCATGATAACATGATGATTTAAGAAATTTGAGTTAAGAGTTTGAGTGCTAACCCTACATCTGTATACCGCTGCTCAACACACTTGCAGAACCCAGCCACCAGAATCTAATAAAGATGAGGTCGGCAGAGGATCTACTCTCAGGGTGTCCCATAAGAACCGTGCAGTGATGTTCCTCAAACATCTTGTGACACAATTCCAATGGAACAAACACTTTCTCAGAGGGACAAGAATCTGGTTCATCTCCATGGGCCTCTAACACCTTCACCTCTAGGTCAGGATATAGAGCGGATATCACCACCCCCTCCAACCGGACTCGGATTTTCAAAATCAGCACCTCAAGGAAAACTATGTGACAAGTCATCTGTCTTGACGTTCTTAACCACATGATGATAAGCGACAATGAAATTGAATCTGGTGAAAAACAAAGACCATCTGCCCTGCCTCGGGTTCAGTTGTTTAGCCGACTCCAGGTAAGCCAGAATTTTGTGATATGTGTACACACTATTACCCACATTGTAATTTCTCTCTGCGGCAGAGAGTTGTTTTTAGAGAAAAAGGTACATAGACGTCATTTACCAGGCGATGGGCTCTGAAATAAAAATGCTCCTTCCCCCATCACGGATGCGTCCACTTCCACAATAATAGGTTGTGATAGATCTGGCTGCAACAATATAGGGGCAGAAGAGAAGCATTCCTTAATCACAGAAAAGGCTTGCAACGCCCAATCAGACCATACTGAGACATCTGTCCATTTCTTAGTCATGTCAGTTAAGGGTTTTACTATTTTTGAATAATTCTGAATACATTTTCGGTAATAGTTGGTGAACCTGAAAAAAACATATAAGAGCCTTCAAATTTTTTAGGTCAATCCCAGTCCAATACAGCACAGACTTTCTCTGGATCCATTCAAAAACCAAAAGATGACAGCAGGTAGCCAAAAACTGCACCTTGTGAACTGCAAAAACACACTTCTCTAATTTTGTGTACAATTTATTGTCCTTTAGGATCTGTAACACCTGTCTAACATGATCCTAATGTGTTTCCACGCGTGGATAATAAATAAAAATGTCTTCCAAATATACGACTACAAACCTCCCCACAAGACGATGAAAAATGTCATTCACAAAATGCTGGAAAACCGCAGGAGCATTGGTCAACCTGAAAGGCATGACCAGGTTCTCAAAGTGCCCTTCAGGAGTATTAAAAGCTGTCTTCCATTCATCCCCTTCCTTGATCTTAACCAGATTATATTCCGCCCTTTAGTCCAACTTGGAGAACACATTGGCACCAATAATCTGGTTAAACAAATCGGCAATCAAAGGAAAAGGGTAAGGATCACGGACTGTAATCCAATTGAGTTCAAGGAAATCCAGACATGGCCGAAGACCTCCGTCCTTTTTCTTTTAACAAAAAGAACCCTGCTGCCACTGGAGATTTGGAATGTCTTATGTGTCCTTTACCCAAACTCTTGGTAATATACTGTCTCATGGTCTGTCTTTCAGGTTCAGAAAGGTTATACAACCTAGATTTTGGCAATTTAGCTCCAGGAATAAGATTGATAGGACATATTCCCGATGCAGAGGCAAATCTTGGCATCCACTCTCAGAAAACACGTCAGCAAAATCAGATATAAACAAGGGTAATGTCTTAGTAGTTAATACAGAAAAATATATATTCAGACAATTGTCAAAGCAATAATCACCCCAATCCAGAATCTGTCTAGCTTGCTAAATCGATGGTTGGATTGTGCTTGCTTAACCACGGTAAACCCAAAACCACCGATGCAGGGAGAACCTCCAACACAAAACACAAGATAAATTCTTGATGAAAGTCAACCACCCTTAAACTGATATCATGCACCACTTGAGATAAACAATTCTTAGTTAGAGGTGCAGAATCAATAGCAAAAACACATTTATTTTTTTTATAATACACTCGGTGATAACCCATGCATATGGACGAACTGAGCATCAATCGGGTTTACCCCGGCCCCGCTGTCGAGAAACACCTCAGTCCCCACAGTTTTTGACTCTAACGCCACCTCAGCAGTCATGAGAAATTGGGTACTACCAGTAAAAGACAAATGCACATTTTCTGACTCTCCTCTCACCCCTCCAAGAATCAGACGGGAATTAAATGTCCCTCTTTTTTCTTTTTGTCGTTGACTGCATGGACATACTCTGCTAAAATTTCCCTTCTGTCCGCAGAAAAAACACAATCCCTTCCTATTACCAGTATGCTTAAAATCGGATCCAGGAGTAGCTCCCCCTAACTGCATGGGTTCGTCCCCAGATATAAACCAGAAGTAGCTTCACTCAAAGTATCAGAGGAGGATGATACATCATGAGATTGGGGGCCCTGAGTTCTCTCTCAGGCGCATATACAGTACAGACCAAAAGTTTGGACACACCTTCTCATTCAAAGAGTTTTCTTTATTTTCATGACTATGAAAATTGTAGATTCACACTGAAGGCATTAAAACTATGAATTAACACATGTGGAATTATATACATAACAAAAAAAGTGTGAAACAGCTGAAAATATGTCATATTCTAGGTTCTTCAAAGTAGCCACCTTTTGCTTTGATTACTGCTTTGCACAATCTTGGCATTCTCTTGATGAGCTTCAATAGGTAGTCACCTGAAATGGTCTTCCAACAGTCTTGAAGGAGTTCCCAGAGATGCTTAGCACTTGTTGGCCCTTTTGCCTTCACTCTGCGGTCCAGCTCACCCCAAACCATCTTGATTGGGTACAGGTTCGGTGACTGTGGAGGCCAGGTCATCTGGCGCAGCACCCCATCACTCTCCTTCATGGTCAAATAGCCCTTACACAGCCTGGAGGTGTGTTTGGGGTCATTGTCCTGTTGAAAAATAAATAATGGTCCAACTAAACACAAACCGGATGGAATAGCATGCCGCTGCAAGATGCTGTGGTAGCGATGCTGGTTCAGTATGCCTTCAATTTTGAATAAATCCCAAACAATGTCACAAGCAAAGCACCCCCACACCATCACACCTCCTTCTCCATGCTTCACGGTGGGAACCAGGCATGTAGAGTCCATCCGTTCACCTTTTCTGCGTCGCACAAAGACACGGTGGTTGGAACCAAAAATCTCAAATTTGCACTCATCAGACCAAAGCACAGATTTCCACTGGTCTCATGTCCATTCCTTGTGTTCTTTAGCCCAAACAAGTCTCTTCTGCTTGTTGCCTGTCCTTAGCAGTGGTTTCCTAGCAGATATTCTACCATGAAGGCCTGATTCACACAGTCTCCTCTTAACAGTTGTTCTAGAGATGTGTCTGCTGCTAGAACTCTGTGTGGCATTGACCTGGTCTCTAATCTGAGCTGCTGTTAACCTGCGATTTCTAAGGCTGGTGACTCGGATAAACTTATCCGCTGTGTATCCACCTGACTTCTCCACAACGCAACTGATGGTCCCAACCCCATTTATAAGGCAAGAAATCCCACTTATTAAACCTGACAGGGCACACCTGTGAAGTGAAAACCATTTCAGGTGACTACTTCTTGAAGCTCATCAAGAGAATGCCAAGAGTGTGCAAAGCAGTAATCAAAGCAAAAGGTGGCTACTTTGAAGAACCTAGAATATGACATGTTTTCAGTTGTTTCACACTTTTTTTTGTTATGTATATAATTCCACATGTGTTAATTCATAGTTTTGATGCCTTCAGTGTGAATCTACAATTTTCATAGTCATGAAAATAAAGAAAACTCTTTGAATGAGAAGGTGTGTCCAAACTTTTGGTCTGTACTGTATATATATATATATATATATATATATATATATATATATGTATAATCGACCAAACCCAATAATCATTGTAAATGATGTATTTCAATGGCAAGCATTAGATTAGTCACTAAAAGCATCAGTTGAATTCTCCTCCATTAAAAATGTCACACATATGATGTAATCACCACTAGCATGGCAATAATACAGTTCTTTGGTATATTTATAATGTATGTGGTAGCAATGTGTGGCGAAACCAACCTCACCACTGGGTTTTGGAGGGGGCTGTTTAAAAGCCTCTTGCCTCAGGATTATGGCCCATAGTAACTTTTAAACCCCTGAACCTATTCCAGGGAATTTTGGATAGGTTTGTCCCCCAAGTTATACTGTTTAAAGTAATGTAAGTTATATGTATGGACAATGTAACCTCACAAAGTTGTAACAACTTATAATAAGTGTAACTTGTCAGCTTGGGAGGAATATGCTGGGTGTGGTTCTATTGTCCCATTGTCCCATTGTGTGTTTAAATGGTGATGTCTGTCCTGTTGTCTCCACATGTGTATTGGTGATCTCCCCTTTGTCCTGAGAGATAATTGGATTGTCTTTGGTCGTCTCCCAGGCAGAGAGGAGGAAACCATGATGCATTGTGGGGATATGTTGTATCTGTTCTGTGTCGCAGTCTCCCTTCTGGTCCTCTAGGGGGCGGGAACGATTGGTTGCTGTATTTACATTGTGTGTTGTGAATTACTGATTGGTTGGATTTCAAAACCCTGTGGGCAGTACTATGTTTGGTTTTTATCAATAAAAGAGGCTGTACTTGAAGTACAGTCAGACCACTGTTTGACCCTCAAGACGGAGCCTTGTCTCGTTATTGGGGGGATTCCCTGTATGCTGTTGGAGACTGATTGCCAGGAGTGTAAGCCGATTGGATGCTTTTCCTGTTCGTCTGTTGGCAGCTATCCGCGAGGTTCCAGTTTGGAGTGCTATTTTGTATCCAGTTCGGGAGCTTGGTGTTCTGCAGTAGCTGTGCCTGTCTCTCGGAAAGGGGCATATCGCCTGAACGGATCTTAACCCCTTGTCTGCTGAAACGGTGCCGTTACACAATGTATTCAGATCTGCCCAATGTTTGTTGGATCACAGTTATATCCAATTTAAATAGCGGCACTAGTTAGTAATATTTTAACAGGTTGAAGCAAAGTGCTGTTGTTTGCTCTAATAATATAGTGGTGCTTGTTAGTAATACTGCTGCAAGTTAGAACAATATAGCGTTGCTTTGTTCAAATGATATAGCAATACTTGTTAGTAATACTGCAGGAAATTAAATTAATATAGTGTTGCTTGAAAGACCCTTGTGAAAAAGTTCCTATAGAAGAGCAGTATTTCTATAAGCAGGTATATCGTAGGCCTCAATCAATATTTGGTGGAAGCCGTTATATCAATCCCCTCTATAAGTATTTTGTGTAAACAGGTATATAGAACCAAATAATGAGTATTTTCTGGAAGCTGGTAAATCAAATCACTTAATCAATATTTGTTGGAAGCTGGTGTATCACAGGCCTCAATCAATACTTTTGGAAGCTGGTATATCAATCCCCTCTATCAGTGTTTTGTGGAAACAGGTATATCAAACCCAATAATGAGTATTTGCTGGAAGCTGGTATATCAAAGCCCTTAATCAATATTTGGTGGAATCTGGAGTATCATGGGCCTTAATCAATATTTGGTGGAAGCTGGTATATCAATACCCTGTATCAGTATTTTGTAATAAAAGGTATATGGAACGCAATAATGAATATTTGTTGGAAGCTGGCAAATCAAACCCCTTAATCGATATTTGGTTGAAGCTGGTGTATCGCGGGCCTCAATCAATATTTGGTGGAAGCTGGTATATCAATTCCCTGTATCAGTATTTTGTAGAAACAGGTATATGGAAACCAATAATGAGCATTTGATGGAAGCCGGCAAATAAAACCCATTAATCGATATTTGGTAGAAGCTGGTGTATCGCAGGCCTCAATCAACATTTGGTGGAAGCCGTTATATCAATACCCTGTGTATAAGGATGAGGGGGCACACTCATAAGAAGAACACTTATAGGGTGATGTACACTAAATTTAATAAGCAATAAAAACAAACCCCTAAAATACACATAAAACATACATCAAAAATTGAGATAAATTTTGAATATGCGATATGCAGCAATCAAATGCAATATGTGGCAACAGGATGACGCCAATGTCCCACTGGTAGATGTAATTGCTGTCGTGTTGTTAATACACGATATGGTGATGATGTGACCTATAATGTTCCATTTGGGAATTTGTGGCGTCAAACTTGTTGATAATAAATGTCCCTCACTATAGATGTAGCACTCTAGCCCCTTTGGGGTGATGTTGTAGAGCCCGCACCGTGTTATGTCTCAAGACACTGTTCCAACTGGAGATTAGGTATCTCAGAATTAAAGTCCTGTGCCTTTGAATACGTGTGGCACTCCGTTCACTTAAGATGTTAATAGTGACCCGGATCAGATGTCAAAGTCCAATGTGTGAGTTATACAGAGATGCGTGTGTGCCCTCCAAGTTACTTACTGGTTCTTCGCCGCTGTGTCTTTCTATTCTTACCCCTTCCTGCTGCGTAGCTGCAGCGCTGATCTCCCAGGTAGCCGTACACGGCCGTGGCGTCCCACGTGACCTGGTCTCTGGAGTTCAGGGTAGACGCTTGTGTATGACGTCACTAGTCTGCGGCAGTAACTTTGGTAGTGGAGGTCAATCACTTTCGTTTTAAGATCGCTGATGTTTTTCGATCTTTGTTGATGTCCAGCTTCTTTTATATGTTGTTAGGAATCCACGCTCACTCTGATATGCCAGACGCGTTTCAAGGTATTACACCTCTTCCTCAGTGGCCACCGAGTGAGTGGATTCTCACTCCTTATATATCCTATTGTTCCACCCACCAATTAGTTGTGCCTATTCTAATATATGGGGTGGATTTGATCGCCGTTTTTCTTCCATAAAATAAATAACATTCACAGTTACAAATAGCTAAAAATATAAATAACAATATTCCCATATATCTTAAAACATGCTCGAGATGATCTATAGGTAACTTATATGGTCAGGACTTAATTTTTACAAAAACCGCATTGAAACCGCATCAATGTGAATTATGTCACATGCGGTTTTTGCATTTTTGTATCTAGTAAGATCCAATAGATCCTATCTAGGTCAATGGACTCAAAAACGCATATATTTATATTATTATTTAATGCGTTTTTGTGTTTCTTTGCTCTTGTTTCCTTGATGTACTCATTTTTTGAGTACATCAAAAAATGAGTACATCAAGGAAACAAGAGCAAAGAAACACAAAAACGCATTAAATAATAATATAAATATATGCGTTTTTGAGTCCATTGACCTAGATAGGATCTATTGGATCTTACTAGATACAAAAATGCAAAAACCGCATGTGACATAATTCACATTGATGCGGTTTCAATGCGGTTTTTGTAAAAATTAAGTCCTGACCATATAAGTTACCTATAGATCATCTCGAGCATGGTTTAAGATATATGGGAATATTGTTATTTATATTTTTAGCTATTTGTAACTGTGAATGTTATTTATTTTATGGAAGAAAAACGGCGATCAAATCCACCCCATATATTAGAATAGGCACAACTAATTGGTGGGTGGAACAATAGGATATATAAGGAGTGAGAATCCACTCACTCGGTGGCCACTGAGGAAGAGGTGTAATACCTTGAAACGCGTCTGGCATATCAGAGTGAGCGTGGATTCCTAACAACATATAAAAGAAGCTGGACATCAACAAAGATCGAAAAACATCAGCGATCTTAAAACGAAAGTGATTGACCTCCACTACCAAAGTTACTGCCGCAGACTAGTGACGTCATACACAAGCGTCTACCCTGAACTCCAGAGACCAGGTCACGTGGGACGCCACGGCCGTGTACGGCTACCTGGGAGATCAGCGCTGCAGCTACGCAGCAGGAAGGGGTAAGAATAGAAAGACACAGCGGCGAAGAACCAGTAAGTAACTTGGAGGGCACACACGCATCTCTGTATAACTCACACATTGGACTTTGACATCTGATCCGGGTCACTATTAACATCTTAAGTGAACGGAGTGCCACACGTATTCAAAGGCACAGGACTTTAATACTGAGATACCTAATCTCCAGGTGGAACAGTGTCCTGAGACATAACACGGTGCGGGCTCTACAACATCACCCCAAAGGGGCTAGAGTGCTACATCTATAGTGAGGGACATTTATTATCAACAAGTTTGACGCCACAAATTCCCAAATGGAACATTATAGGTCACATCATCACCATATTGTGTATTAACAACACGACAGCAATTACATCTACCAGTGGGACATTGGCGTCATCCTGTTGCCACATATTGCATTTGATTGCTGCATATCACATATTCAAAATTTATCTCAATTTTTGATGTATGTTTTATGTGTATTTTAGGGGTTCGTTTTTATTGCTTATTAAATTTAGTGTACATCACCCTATAAGTGTTCTTCTTATGAGTGTGCCCCCTCATCCTTATACACATTATACCACTTTCTTTGGTCCTGAGGGTAGGACCTGAGGGTGAGCACCTTTCCATACAAATTATTAGTGAGCCGCTGTATTCTTTTTACTGTATTCACCCCAATACCCTCAACAGTTGAGCTCCTCTTAATTTGAGATGGACATTTGGGAACACTTAGATACCAAGTACAAAAAAATTGATGCATTCACCTTCAATATGGAGGGTGAGGCATCAATACAAACAACGAGATCAATGGATGATACTTTTAAAGCTCTTGAAAGGATTCTACAACGCCAATTGCGCAATAAGTGGGAAATTAGATCATTGACGCAGTATTTAGACAAGGGCTTCATCCCGAGGGGCCTAACACTCACCAAAATACCCGCATCTGATTTGGTGAATGACGACTTTAAAAAAGAATGGGATGGGTTCCTCAAAATCCAATCAGAAGCCCTTGTTCATATGGTTATTAAAAGAAGGATAAAAATGACAGAAGAAATGGAAGGACAAATAGATACCATAAAAAAGGAAATGGAAATGTTTCCAGATAGTGAGGAGGCTCAGAGGTGGCACGAGAGAATCTGTAAGAACTTAGACACATTAGAAAGAGATATAATAAGTAAAAAATCTAAAAAATTACACCATATAGAAAATAAAGCAATCACAGAAGTTCACAGACATGGGGAAAGTGAACACACCAATACACAGGCACAAATAGAGAATGTTAAAACTACAAACAGATATAAGACACTGGCAACACCACGTTTTTTAGATTTTACACCCCCACACCACAATGCACGAATACGGAAGATACGGACTCCCACTCCAACAAGACAAGAAACAAAGAAACACACACATACAACACAAAACTATGCTCACGATTACAATCTGAGGGATCGTCCGAGGGAACATACATACAACAGAGGATATTATCAAACACACAGACAGGAACACAGATATCACCAAGACACAGCACAGCAATACACACCAACACTGAACAGGTCACAAAAACACAATCACAACGAAGAGTACGAAGGGGACGACATGCACAAAAGACGAAAACAAAAGAGATAAAAACACCAATCACCAACATAATAAACATTAGTGACACCACACTTACGGAAACCCAAGTGCAACTTCTCAATAAAGGTCTAAAATTTGCTCCCACTAACCCTATGGATAAATTTGCCACATACATAGGTGTTGAAAAATTTATTAGACGTCTATGTCTCAAAAAATATTTCCTTAAAAACCCAATCAATAGAGAGACAGATATGGGTAGCAGTACAAAGAAATATCCACATACAGATCTGAAGATGAGATCAAAGAAATATCCCAGGCAGGAGATCAGCAACGAAATGGCTACGTTCAAGAATAATGTGGAACGAGATATAAGAAGAATAAAAAGTCGCAGGATAAATTCAAATCTAAACAAAGAAGAAATGAAAGCCATTAAATCCCTACAGGAAGCAAATGATATTGTCATTAGGCCCGCAGATAAAGGTGGGGCTGTAGTAATACTAAATAAAGCAGACTACATAGAAGAGTGCTATAGACAATTAAGATCTAGCAATACCTATCAAAAACTAAAAGGAGACCCAACACAAGAATATTACAATATTCTCAAAAATTACTGTGTAAGGGGGGTAGAAGCTGATTTTCTTTCTGACCAGGAATCCAAGTTTATTCTGGACACTGAGAAGAGGGTTCCGATGTTTTATTGTGTCCCCAAGGTCCACAAAAGCCTGGAAACACCGCCAGGCCGCCCGATTGTGTCGGGCATTCAATCTATATCATGTAATCTGTCCAAGTACATAGATCAATGGCTTCAACCTTATGTCAAAAAAGTGCCATCCTACATTTGTGACACCACAGACATCATCAAAACGTTGGAAGAAGTCACTTGGACAGATGGGTGGATCTTGGGGACACTCGATGTTGGATCTCTCTATACAGTCATTGAACACACTAGGGGGATTCAAGCACTACATGAGCAGCTGTCAGGAGGAGAACTCTCTGTGGAACAATTAGGGTTCCTACTGGATGGAGTAAGATACATCCTTACTCACAACTACTTTGCATTTGAGCAGGAGTTCTACCTACAGTGTACCGATACCGCCATGGGCACCAGATTCGCCCCCAGCTATGCCAATCTCTTTTTGGCTCAGTGGGAGAGGGAGGTCATCCTGCCCAGGCTGGGGACGGATCTGGTGCTGTGGCGGCGATATATTGATGATATCCTGTTCATCTGGTGTAATACAACTGAATCCCTCAACTCCTTTCTCAGTGATATAAATAAAAATGACAACAATCTAATATTCAGTCCAATTATTAGCAAAGAGAAAGTTGAATTTCTAGATTTGGAAATATGGATCAAAGACAACCAGCTACAATGCAATACCTTTTTCAAGCCAGTGGCCAAAAATAGCTTCATCAGATTTGCTAGTTGCCATCTCCCACGATGGCTGATGAATATACCAACCAGTCAGTTTCGCAGACTGAAGCGAAACTGCACGATGGATAGCAAATTTGATGAAGAGGCCGCTGGCTTGAAACAACAATTTGTAGAAAGAGACTACCCAATCCAGACTATAGAGAAAGCACTAGAGAAAGTAAAAAAGATGGAACGGAAAAGTTTCTTTGAAGTAGGCCCATCACAACCACAGGATGAAAAAATACGAATCATTCTTCCATTTAGTTCCCAATATAAAATGATAGAAAGAAGCATCCGAAAACATTGGGAACACCTACTAAATGATAAAATAATTGGCCCACTATTAAGTGATGCACCAAAAATAACCTACACAAGGGCCAACAACTTAGCAGGTAAAGTAGCCCCAACTGTGAAAATTAAAATGGAGAATCAACAACAACAAAATCAAAGAAAAAACTGGTTGACAATCAATGGATTCTTTAAATGTGGAAGATGCACCAATTGCAAAATCACCAGCTTCCCTAAGAAAACAACTAGGGTAACATCTACAGTAAATACTTTCAGTATAGACATACAAGAAGTTTTGACCTGCGATTCCACAGAAGTGATATACCTGCTGGAATGTGGATGTAGGAAGCAATACATAGGGAGAACAAAAAGGACACTCAAAAAAAGGGTTGCGGAACATGTGGCAAATATAAAGAAGGGTCTAGAAACACATTCCCTGTCGAAACATTTTAAGATCCAGCACAATTGTGACCCAACCAGCCTCAAATTTACAGCTATAGAAAGGGTCAAAAAAATGTGGAGGGGAGGAAACCACATTGCACACATGTCGAGACAGGAATCCCGCAGAATTTTTGAATATGATACCATCGTCCCAAAGGGGCTGAATGCGGAGATGGAAGTATTCGGATTCCTGTGAGTGGGGGGGGGGGGCTGCTTGGTGGGGATGGGACACCGCAGTTTTGCCAATTATGGCGGCTGCGGTCCCCCCTCCCCACCAGACAGCCTTCCCTAGTGACTACCCTTCAAAAAATGAGTACATCAAGGAAACAAGAGCAAAGAAACACAAAAACGCATTAAATAATAATATAAATATATGCGTTTTTGAGTCCATTGACCTAGATAGGATCTATTGGATCTTACTAGATACAAAAATGCAAAAACCGCATGTGACATAATTCACATTGATGCGGTTTCAATGCGGTTTTTGTAAAAATTAAGTCCTGACCATATAAGTTACCTATAGATCATCTCGAGCATGTTTTAAGATATATGGGAATATTGTTATTTATATTTTTAGCTATTTGTAACTGTGAATGTTATTTATTTTATGGAAGAAAAACGGCGATCAAATCCACCCCATATATTAGAATAGGCACAACTAATTGGTGGGTGGAACAATAGGATATATAAGGAGTGAGAATCCACTCACTCGGTGGCCACTGAGGAAGAGGTGTAATACCTTGAAACGCGTCTGGCATATCAGAGTGAGCGTGGATTCCTAACAACATATAAAAGAAGCTGGACATCAACAAAGATCGAAAAACATCAGCGATCTTAAAACGAAAGTGATTGACCTCCACTACCAAAGTTACTGCCGCAGACTAGTGACGTCATACACAAGCGTCTACCCTGAACTCCAGAGACCAGGTCACGTGGGACGCCACGGCCGTGTACGGCTACCTGGGAGATCAGCGCTGCAGCTACGCAGCAGGAAGGGGTAAGAATAGAAAGACACAGCGGCGAAGAACCAGTAAGTAACTTGGAGGGCACACACGCATCTCTGTATAACTCACACATTGGACTTTGACATCTGATCCGGGTCACTATTAACATCTTAAGTGAACGGAGTGCCACACGTATTCAAAGGCACAGGACTTTAATACTGAGATACCTAATCTCCAGGTGGAACAGTGTCCTGAGACATAACACGGTGCGGGCTCTACAACATCACCCCAAAGGGGCTAGAGTGCTACATCTATAGTGAGGGACATTTATTATCAACAAGTTTGACGCCACAAATTCCCAAATGGAACATTATAGGTCACATCATCACCATATTGTGTATTAACAACACGACAGCAATTACATCTACCAGTGGGACATTGGCGTCATCCTGTTGCCACATATTGCATTTGATTGCTGCATATCACATATTCAAAATTTATCTCAATTTTTGATGTATGTTTTATGTGTATTTTAGGGGTTCGTTTTTATTGCTTATTAAATTTAGTGTACATCACCCTATAAGTGTTCTTCTTATGAGTGTGCCCCCTCATCCTTATACACATTATACCACTTTCTTTGGTCCTGAGGGTAGGACCTGAGGGTGAGCACCTTTCCATACAAATTATTAGTGAGCCGCTGTATTCTTTTTACTGTATTCACCCCAATACCCTCAACAGTTGAGCTCCTCTTAATTTGAGATGGACATTTGGGAACACTTAGATACCAAGTACAAAAAAATTGATGCATTCACCTTCAATATGGAGGGTGAGGCATCAATACAAACAACGAGATCAATGGATGATACTTTTAAAGCTCTTGAAAGGATTCTACAACGCCAATTGCGCAATAAGTGGGAAATTAGATCATTGACGCAGTATTTAGACAAGGGCTTCATCCCGAGGGGCCTAACACTCACCAAAATACCCGCATCTGATTTGGTGAATGACGACTTTAAAAAAGAATGGGATGGGTTCCTCAAAATCCAATCAGAAGCCCTTGTTCATATGGTTATTAAAAGAAGGATAAAAATGACAGAAGAAATGGAAGGACAAATAGATACCATAAAAAAGGAAATGGAAATGTTTCCAGATAGTGAGGAGGCTCAGAGGTGGCACGAGAGAATCTGTAAGAACTTAGACACATTAGAAAGAGATATAATAAGTAAAAAATCTAAAAAATTACACCATATAGAAAATAAAGCAATCACAGAAGTTCACAGACATGGGGAAAGTGAACACACCAATACACAGGCACAAATAGAGAATGTTAAAACTACAAACAGATATAAGACACTGGCAACACCACGTTTTTTAGATTTTACACCCCCACACCACAATGCACGAATACGGAAGATACGGACTCCCACTCCAACAAGACAAGAAACAAAGAAACACACACATACAACACAAAACTATGCTCACGATTACAATCTGAGGGATCGTCCGAGGGAACATACATACAACAGAGGATATTATCAAACACACAGACAGGAACACAGATATCACCAAGACACAGCACAGCAATACACACCAACACTGAACAGGTCACAAAAACACAATCACAACGAAGAGTACGAAGGGGACGACATGCACAAAAGACGAAAACAAAAGAGATAAAAACACCAATCACCAACATAATAAACATTAGTGACACCACACTTACGGAAACCCAAGTGCAACTTCTCAATAAAGGTCTAAAATTTGCTCCCACTAACCCTATGGATAAATTTGCCACATACATAGGTGTTGAAAAATTTATTAGACGTCTATGTCTCAAAAAATATTTCCTTAAAAACCCAATCAATAGAGAGACAGATATGGGTAGCAGTACAAAGAAATATCCACATACAGATCTGAAGATGAGATCAAAGAAATATCCCAGGCAGGAGATCAGCAACGAAATGGCTACGTTCAAGAATAATGTGGAACGAGATATAAGAAGAATAAAAAGTCGCAGGATAAATTCAAATCTAAACAAAGAAGAAATGAAAGCCATTAAATCCCTACAGGAAGCAAATGATATTGTCATTAGGCCCGCAGATAAAGGTGGGGCTGTAGTAATACTAAATAAAGCAGACTACATAGAAGAGTGCTATAGACAATTAAGATCTAGCAATACCTATCAAAAATTAAAAGGAGACCCAACACAAGAATATTACAATATTCTCAAAAATTACTGTGTAAGGGGGGTAGAAGCTGATTTTCTTTCTGACCAGGAATCCAAGTTTATTCTGGACACTGAGAAGAGGGTTCCGATGTTTTATTGTGTCCCCAAGGTCCACAAAAGCCTGGAAACACCGCCAGGCCGCCCGATTGTGTCGGGCATTCAATCTATATCATGTAATCTGTCCAAGTACATAGATCAATGGCTTCAACCTTATGTCAAAAAAGTGCCATCCTACATTTGTGACACCACAGACATCATCAAAACGTTGGAAGAAGTCACTTGGACAGATGGGTGGATCTTGGGGACACTCGATGTTGGATCTCTCTATACAGTCATTGAACACACTAGGGGGATTCAAGCACTACATGAGCAGCTGTCAGGAGGAGAACTCTCTGTGGAACAATTAGGGTTCCTACTGGATGGAGTAAGATACATCCTTACTCACAACTACTTTGCATTTGAGCAGGAGTTCTACCTACAGTGTACCGATACCGCCATGGGCACCAGATTCGCCCCCAGCTATGCCAATCTCTTTTTGGCTCAGTGGGAGAGGGAGGTCATCCTGCCCAGGCTGGGGACGGATCTGGTGCTGTGGCGGCGATATATTGATGATATCCTGTTCATCTGGTGTAATACAACTGAATCCCTCAACTCCTTTCTCAGTGATATAAATAAAAATGACAACAATCTAATATTCAGTCCAATTATTAGCAAAGAGAAAGTTGAATTTCTAGATTTGGAAATATGGATCAAAGACAACCAGCTACAATGCAATACCTTTTTCAAGCCAGTGGCCAAAAATAGCTTCATCAGATTTGCTAGTTGCCATCTCCCACGATGGCTGATGAATATACCAACCAGTCAGTTTCGCAGACTGAAGCGAAACTGCACGATGGATAGCAAATTTGATGAAGAGGCCGCTGGCTTGAAACAACAATTTGTAGAAAGAGACTACCCAATCCAGACTATAGAGAAAGCACTAGAGAAAGTAAAAAAGATGGAACGGAAAAGTTTCTTTGAAGTAGGCCCATCACAACCACAGGATGAAAAAATACGAATCATTCTTCCATTTAGTTCCCAATATAAAATGATAGAAAGAAGCATCCGAAAACATTGGGAACACCTACTAAATGATAAAATAATTGGCCCACTATTAAGTGATGCACCAAAAATAACCTACACAAGGGCCAACAACTTAGCAGGTAAAGTAGCCCCAACTGTGAAAATTAAAATGGAGAATCAACAACAACAAAATCAAAGAAAAAACTGGTTGACAATCAATGGATTCTTTAAATGTGGAAGATGCACCAATTGCAAAATCACCAGCTTCCCTAAGAAAACAACTAGGGTAACATCTACAGTAAATACTTTCAGTATAGAAATACAAGAAGTTTTGACCTGCGATTCCACAGAAGTGATATACCTGCTGGAATGTGGATGTAGGAAGCAATACATAGGGAGAACAAAAAGGACACTCAAAAAAAGGGTTGCGGAACATGTGGCAAATATAAAGAAGGGTCTAGAAACACATTCCCTGTCGAAACATTTTAAGATCCAGCACAATTGTGACCCAACCAGCCTCAAATTTACAGCTATAGAAAGGGTCAAAAAAATGTGGAGGGGAGGAAACCACATTGCACACATGTCGAGACAGGAATCCCGCAGAATTTTTGAATATGATACCATCGTCCCAAAGGGGCTGAATGCGGAGATGGAAGTATTCGGATTCCTGTGAGTGGGGGGGGGGGGCTGCTTGGTGGGGATGGGACACCGCAGTTTTGCCAATTATGGCGGCTGCGGTCCCCCCTCCCCACCAGACAGCCTTCCCTAGTGACTACCCTTCAAAAAATGAGTACATCAAGGAAACAAGAGCAAAGAAACACAAAAACGCATTAAATAATAATATAAATATATGCGTTTTTGAGTCCATTGACCTAGATAGGATCTATTGGATCTTACTAGATACAAAAATGCAAAAACCGCATGTGACATAATTCACATTGATGCGGTTTCAATGCGGTTTTTGTAAAAATTAAGTCCTGACCATATAAGTTACCTATAGATCATCTCGAGCATGTTTTAAGATATATGGGAATATTGTTATTTATATTTTTAGCTATTTGTAACTGTGAATGTTATTTATTTTATGGAAGAAAAACGGCGATCAAATCCACTCCATATATTAGAATAGGCACAACTAATTGGTGGGTGGAACAATAGGATATATAAGGAGTGAGAATCCACTCACTCGGTGGCCACTGAGGAAGAGGTGTAATACCTTGAAACGCGTCTGGCATATCAGAGTGAGCGTGGATTCCTAACAACATATAAAAGAAGCTGGACATCAACAAAGATCGAAAAACATCAGCGATCTTAAAACGAAAGTGATTGACCTCCACTACCAAAGTTACTGCCGCAGACTAGTGACGTCATACACAAGCGTCTACCCTGAACTCCAGAGACCAGGTCACGTGGGACGCCACGGCCGTGTACGGCTACCTGGGAGATCAGCGCTGCAGCTACGCAGCAGGAAGGGGTAAGAATAGAAAGACACAGCGGCGAAGAACCAGTAAGTAACTTGGAGGGCACACACGCATCTCTGTATAACTCACACATTGGACTTTGACATCTGATCCGGGTCACTATTAACATCTTAAGTGAACGGAGTGCCACACGTATTCAAAGGCACAGGACTTTAATTCTGAGATACCTAATCTCCAGTTGGAACAGTGTCCTGAGACATAACACGGTGCGGGCTCTACAACATCACCCCAAAGGGGCTAGAGTGCTACATCTATAGTGAGGGACATTTATTATCAACAAGTTTGACGCCACAAATTCCCAAATGGAACATTATAGGTCACATCATCACCATATCGTGTATTAACAACACGACAGCAATTACATCTACCAGTGGGACATTGGCGTCATCCTGTTGCCACATATTGCATTTGATTGCTGCATATCGCATATTCAAAATTTATCTCAATTTTTGATGTATGTTTTATGTGTATTTTAGGGGTTTGTTTTTATTGCTTATTAAATTTAGTGTACATCACCCTATAAGTGTTCTTCTTATGAGTGTGCCCCCTCATCCTTATACACATTATACCACTTTCTTTGGTCCTGAGGGTAGGACCTGAGGGTGAGCACCTTTCCATACAAATTATTAGTGAGCCGCTGTATTCTTTTTACTATATCAATACCCTGTATCAGTATTTTGTGGAAACAGGTATATAGAACCCAATAATGAGTAATTCCTGTAAGCCGGTAAATCAAACCACTTAATCGATTTTTGATGGAATCTGGAGTATCATGGGCCTCAATCAATATTTGGTGGAAGCTGGTATATCAATACCCTGTATCAGTATTTTGTAATAAAAGGTATATGGAACGCAATAATGAATATTTGTTGGAAGCTGGCAAATCAAACCCCTAATCGATATTTGGTGGAAGCTGGTGTATCGCAGGCCTCAATCAATATATGGTGGAAGCCGGTATATCAATACCCTGCATCATTACTTTGTGGAAACAGGTATATAGAACCAAATAATAATTATTTGCTGTAAGCTGGTAAATCAAACCACTTAATCAATATTTGGTGGAAGCTGGTGTATCGCAGGCCTCAATCAATATTTGGTGGAAGCCAGTATATTAATTTAATGTATCATTATTTTGTGGAAACTAGTATATAGAACCCAATAATGAGTATTTGCTGAAAGCCTGCAAATCAAACCCCTAATCGATATTTTGTGGAAGCTGGTTTATCGCAGGCCTCAATCAATATTTGGTGGTAGCTGATATATCAATACCCTGTATCAGTATTTTGTGGAATCAGGTATATAGAACACAATAATGAGTATTTGATGGAAGCAGGCAAAGCAAACCCCTTAATCGATATTTGGTTGAAGCTGGTGTATCGCGGGCCTCAATCAATTTTTGGTGGAAGCTGGTATATCAATTCCCTGTATCAGTATTTTGTAGAAACAGGTATATGGAAACCAATAATGAGCATTTGATGGAAGCCGGCAAATAGAACCCACTAATCGATATTTGGTAGAAGCTGGTGTATTGCAGGCCTCAATCAACATTTGGTGGAAGCCGGTATATCAATACCCTGTATCAGTATTTTGTGGAAACAGGTATATGGAACCAAATAATAATTATTTGCTGTAAGCTGGTAAATCAAACCACTTAATCAATATTTGGTGGAAGCTGGTGTATCACAGGCCTCATTAATATTTGGTGGAAGCCAGTATATCAATACCCTGTATCAGTACTTTGTGGAAACAGGTATATAGAACTCAATAATTAGTATTTGCTGGAAGCCGGCAAATCAAACCCCTAATCGATATTTGGTGGAAGCTGGTTTATCGCAGGCCTCAATCAATATTTGGTGGTAGCTGATATATCAATACCCTGTATCAGTATTTTGTGGAATCAGGTATATAGAACACAATAATGAGTATTTGATGGAAGCCGGCAAATCAAACCCCTTAATCGATATTTGGTTGAAGCTGGTGTATCGCGGGCCTCAATCAATATTTGGTGGAAGCTGGTATATCAATTCCCTGTATCAGTATTTTGTAGAAACAGGTATATGGAAACCAATAATGAGCATTTGATGGAAGCCGGCAAATAAAACCCATTAATCGATATTTGGTAGAAGCTGGTGTATCGCAGGCCTCAATCAACATTTGGTGGAAGCCGTTATATCAATACCCTGTATCAGTATTTTGTGGAAACAGGTATATAGAACCCAATAATGAGTAATTCCTGTAAGCCGGTAAATCAAACCACTTAATCGATTTTTGGTGGAATCTGGAGTATCATGGGCCTCAATCAATATTTGGTGGAAGCTGGTATATCAATACACTGTATCAGAATTTTGTGAAAACAGGTATATAGAACACAATAATAAAAATTTGCTGTAGGCCGGAAAATCAAACCACTTAATCGATATTTGGTGGAAGCTGGTGTATTGCGGGCCTCAATTAATATTTGGTGGAAGCTGGTATATCAATTCCCTGTGTCAGTATTTTGTAATAAAAGGTATATGGAACCTAATAATGAGTATTTGTTGGAAGCCAGCAAATCAAACACCTCAATCGATATTTGGTGGAAGCTGGTGTGTCGCAGGCCTCAATCAATATTTGGTGGAAGCCAGTATATCAATACCCTGTATCAATATTTTGTGGAAACAGGTATAAAGAACCCAATAATGAGTAATTCCTGTAAGCCGGTAAATCAAACCACTTAATCAATATTTAGTTGAAGCTGGTGTATCGCAGGCCTCAATCAATATCTGGTGGAAGCTGGAATATCAATACCGTGTATCAGTATTTTGTGGAAACAGGTATATAGAACCCAAAAATGAGTATTTTCTGGAAGCTGGCAAATCAAACCCATTAATCAATATTTGGTGGAAGCTGGTATATCAATACCCTGCATCAGTACTTTGTGGAAACAGATATATAGAACCTGATAATGAGTATTTGCTGTAAGCCGGGAAAATCAAACCACTTAATCAATATTTGGTGGAAGCTGGTGTATCGCAGGCCTCAATCAATATTTGGTGGAAGCCAGTATATAAATTTCATTTATCATTATTTTGTGGAAACTAGTATATAGAACCCAATAATGAGTATTTGCTGGAAGCCGGCAAATCAATCCCCTTAGTTGATATTTGGTGGAAACTGGTTTATCGCAGGTCTCAATAAATATTTGGTGGTAACCGGTATATCAATACCCTGTATCAGTATTTTGTGGAAACAGGTATATAGAACCCAATAATGAGTATTTGCTGGAAGGCGGCAAATCAAACCCCCTAATCGATATTTGGATGAAGCTGGTGTATCGCAGGCCTCAATCAATATTTGGTGGAAGCTGGTATATCAATTCCCTGTATAAGAATTTTATAGAAACAGGTATATGGAACCCAATAATGAGCATTTGTTAGACGACAGTAAATCAAACAACTTAATCGATTTTTGCTGAAGCTGATGTATCGCAGGCCTCAATCAATATTTGGTGGAAGCCAGTATATCAATACCCTGTATCAGTACTTTGTGGAAACAGGTATATAGAACCCAATAATTAGTATTTGCTGGAAGCCGGCAAATCAAACCACTTAATCGATATTTGGCGGAAGTTGGTTTATCTCAGCCTTCAATCAATATTTGGTGGAAGCCAGTATATCAATACCCTGTATCAGTATTTTGTGGAAACAGGTATATAGAACCCAATAATAAGTATTTTCTGTAAGCCGATAAATCAAACTACTTAATCAATATTTTGTGGAAACTGGTGTATCACATGCCTCAATCAATATTTGGTGGAAGCCAGTATATAAATTCCCTGTATCAGTATTTTGTGGAAACTGGTATATAGAACCCAATAATAAGTATCTGCTGGAAGCCGGCAAATCAAACCCCTTAATCGATATTTGTTTAAAGCTCGTGTATTGCGGGCCTCAATCAATATTTGGTGGAAGCCAGTATATCAATACCCTGTATTAGCATGTTGTGGAAACAGGTATATAGAACCCAATAATGTATTTGCTTGAAACTGGTAAATCAAACCACTTAATCGATATGTGGTGGAAGCTGGTGTATCGCAGGCCTCAATCAATATTTGGTGGAAGCTGGTATATCAATGCCCTGTATCAGTGTTTTGTGGAAACAGGTATATAGAACCCAATAATGAGTGTAAGATCCTCACCTGCTTTGCACTCCAGGGGAACCAAGAGGGGTCCTCGTGGAGTTGCGGGACAGGTTATGCGTGTCTCTGATGCACCAGCGCTGACCCCTTTGCGAGCCAGTGCGGAGATGCGTTCGCGTGGACATCGGGGGGGAGGACCGTCGGAGTCCCGGGGACAGAGTGGCCAGGCGAGTGACAAGACGCCGCGGCCAGGGTTGTCTCCAGTGTCTCCTGCGACTTCCGTTTCCGCATCTGGGTCCACGCGCTCGCATACTCGCAGCTGAGTCAATCATGCGTCCGTGCGTACGCACGAGGGCAGGTTCGCAAAGGGATACACGGTCGCGAGTACGCGCTTCTTATGCACTTCGTCGACCAGTGGCGCATATTATACTGACTCACAAGAGCAAAGTGGATTAGGGAGCCAGCCATGGGTTAATCAACTTGTGATTGCCTTAGGCCTTGTACTCAGGTGCAGGGCAATTTGTTCACCTATGGTAGTGGACACTTGGCACCCTGGGATTGGTCAGCAGGCATTTAAAAGGAGGTCTCTCAGGGTGATCAGTGCCCACTGTTATTTTCCCTCAACCAGGTATAGGTCACAACTCCTAGTGACTGAAGACTGCCAGGAACTTTGTCCTTACAGCGGACCCAAGATCTGGAGTGACTCGACTGCCAAGTGCACAGCATCATTCAGCACTGGTTGGGACTATTCCTGGAATCTCCTTGCCTGGTTTTTTGTTATTATTCCTTGTTACCAGCAAGTGTCCTGGACGTTTATGTTTCTGGTGAATAAACACCTTTTTGCTTTCATCACTGGTCTGTTTGTTGGTGCCTTGCATTACAGAACAGTGGGCCCAACTAACAGTTGCCATGGACAAGATCCAGCAGCAGCTGAATGAATTAACGGGAGCCGTTAACCTGCTGTTCCAACGACGCCCAAATATACCAGCAGCCGCTGCAGCGCAAATCCAAGAGCAACTGACAACCTGTGATGGAGGAGGTTCAGCAGCTTATCCAGGGAGCCTCAGCACTACCCGTCACTATCGCAAGGCATCAAACAGAACCTAAGATCCCTCTGCCTGACCCCTTCACAGGAGAGCGACAGGAGTTCTTAAACTTCAGGGACTCCTGTCTCCTTTATTTCCAGTTACGACCGATGGCTTCTGGCACTCTCAGGCAGAGAATTGGGATTGTAATGTCACTGCTACGTGGAGACCCCCAACGTTGGGCATTTAACTTGCCTCAAGACCATACAGCTTTTTCGTCAGTGGATGCCTTCTTCGAGGCTATGGCTGTGATTTACGATGACCCGGATCGTACTCGCACCGCAGAGACCAATCTTGAGCATATTCAACAAGGCCGCCGCCCAGCTGAAGAATATGCTGCAGAATTCAGGCGATGGGCAGCTTTCAACACCTGGGGCGACGCAGCCCTACGCCATCGCTTCCGTTTGGGACTTTCGGATGCGGTCCGGGATCTTCTTTTGGCCTTGCCTACCCCCTTCTCGTTGGAAATGGCTATCTCTCAGGCAATCAATGCCGACAGGCGAATCCGTGAGAGGCGAGTGGAACGGTCGTCTCGGTTTTCATCCTCTCGACCACATCCAGGGCCTCTAAAATCGGCCGAAGAGCCAATGGAGGTTGGATCCTCCCATCTCACACAGGCAGAACGAGCTCGTCGCCAACAGAAAGGCCTGTGCCTATTTTGCGGGAAGTCTGGACACCTCGTTAAAACCTGTCCCCTCCTGCCGGCGGGAAACGAATGAACCTAGGGGGCATAGAGGAGAACCCCCTAGGTGCTATTATCACTCCTCCAAGCCGGGTGATGGTATCCATATCCTTACGGTGGCAAGACAAGGTCCATGAGTTGTCAGCACTAATCGATTCTGGGGCCGCTGGGAATTTTGTGGACTCAACCTTGGTTCGTCGACTTGGTATCCCGTTGATCCAGCCGAAAACCACCATGTCAGTGACCGCGATTGATGGTTCCCCTCTTCAAGATGGTCGTGCAGTGTGGATGACTCCGGGAATACAGGTAACGGTGGGGGCTGATCATCGGGAGACCTTAAGCCTTTTTGTCCTTGACATGCCATCCACTCCCGTGATTTTGGGTCTCCCTTGGTTAAGGCTCCATAATCCAGTAGTGGACTGGCGCTCGGGTCTTATCTGTCAGTGGAGTACGGAATGCCTTACTAAGTGCATTCGTCCCGACCTGTCACTAGCCTCCATGGAAGTATTAAGTACTTTACCACAGCAGTATCATAATTTCCGAGATGTGTTCAGTCCTCAGGGGGCTGATGTATTACCTCCCCACAGGTCATATGATTGTCCTATAGACCTGTTGCCAGGCACCATGCCACCACAAGGGCATCTTTATAATCTCACTGGGCCTGAGGTTCAGGCTCAGCGGGAGTATATTAAAGAGAACCTTGAGAAGAATTTCATTCGTCCATCCACTTCCCCTGCTGGAGCTGGATTCTTCTTTGTGGAGAAGAAGGATGGAGGCTTGAGACCTTGCATCGATTATCGTGCCCTTAATCGGATTACGGTGAAGAATCGGTATCCACTGCCTCTGATTGATGATCTGTTTTCTCAGGTGGCAGGGGCCCGAGTCTTCACCAAACTCGATTTAAGGGGTGCTTATAATTTAGTTCGCATTAGAGAGGGTGACGAATGGAAGACCGCATTTAATACCAGAGACGGGCATTACGAATATCTCGTGATGCCTTTCGGTCTCTGTAATGCTCCCGCGGTCTTCCAGGAGTTCATCAACGATGTTCTCAGAGATTTCTTGGATAGATGTGTTGTTGTCTATCTAGATGACATACTAATCTACTCCTCGGATCTGGTCTCTCATCGGAGACACGTGTGTCAGGTTTTCCAGAAGCTGAGGGAGAACCGCCTCTATGCCAAACTTGAGAAGTGTCTGTTTGAGGTGAAGGAGTTGCCTTTCCTGGGGTACATTATCTCAGAAAAGGGATTGGCTATGGACCCATCCAAACTTTCTGCTGTCTTGGATTGGCCTCAACCTAAGGATCTTAAGGGGTTGCAGCGTTTCTTAGGCTTTGCCAACTTCTACCGCAAATTTATTAAGAATTTTTCTGCGATAGTAGTACCTCTCACCAACCTCACTAAGAAGGGAGCTAATCCTTCTAAGTGGACGAGAGAGGCAGTCAGAGCCTTTGAGACGCTGAAACAGGCCTTTTGCACGGCACCAATTCTTACTCATCCAGACACCTCCAGACCTTTTGTTCTCGAGGTCGATGCCTCAGAGGTCGGTGTAGGGGCAGTTCTCTCACAGTATTCTGGGGACCCCGAGAGGTTACATCCCTGTGCCTTCTTCTCTCGGAAGCTCTCTCCAGCCGAGTGTAATTATGATATCGGCAATAGAGAGCTTCTGGGAGTAAGATTGGCTTTTCAAGAGTGGAGACATTGGCTAGAGGGTGCAGAACATCCCATCACGGTTTACACTGACCACAAAAATTTGGAGTATCTAGAGAGTGCCAAAAGACTCAACTCCCGACAAGCCAGGTGGGCATTGTTTTTCACCCGCTTCAATTTCCGCCTCACTTATAAACCAGGTTCCAAAAACGTGAAGGCAGATGCCCTGTCCCGCTGCTTCCCTGAGGCTGCTTCCGTCCCGGACTCTGAGCCAGAAACCATTCTCCCAACTAAATGTTTTCTTGCTGCCCTGGGGGCCGCAGAAGTAATGGAGGACTTGTCCTCTCTTCTTGAGCCCTCACAGGCAGAGAGTCCACCTGACAAACCCGAGGGTCGATGGTTCGTACCCATTAACCTTCGATTGGAGGTCATCCGACAGCTTCATGACTCAAAGTCTGCCGGGCATTTGGGTGTTAAAAAAACACTTGCCCTTGTTAAACGTCACGTGTGGTGGCCCAACATGTCCGTGGATGTTAAGGCCTATATCCAGGCATGTACTGTTTGTGCCAGATGTAAACCGTCTCGGTCTGCCCCTTCTGGGACTTTACTCCCACTGCCTATTCCCCAGGCTCCATGGACTCACATTTCCATGGATTTCATCACAGATTTGCCAAGGTCCTCTGGAAGTACGGTAATCTGGGTAGTGGTGGACCGTTTTAGTAAAATGGCCCATTTTATCCCACTCCCTGGATTACCCTCGGCCAGAGAATTGGCAGATCTGTTCTTGAATCATGTCTTTCGATTACACGGAGCGCCGGATGACATTGTTTCAGACAGAGGAGTGCAATTCATCTCCCGCTTCTGGCGTTCTTTCTGCTCCCGATTGGGTATTAATTTGTCTTTTTCTTCTGGTTTTCACCCAGAGACCAACGGTCAGACGGAAAGGACTAACCAGACCCTGGAGCAATATCTCAGGTGCTTCGTGTCAGACTGCCAGGAGGAATGGGCAGCGTATCTACCCTTTGCGGAGGTGGCTTATAATAACTCTGAGCATGCTTCCACTAAGATGTCTCCGTTCAGGTGCGTGGGGGGCAGGGATCCAAGACTCTCTTCTTTGGCCGGACCCTCCACTGACTCACCGGTGGTGGATCAGTGGTTCAAGGATAGGCGTCCCATTTGGTCGTCGGCCCAGCGGAATCTCAGCAGTGCGGTGGCGCAACAGAAGAAATTTGCTGATCGTCATTGCACCGTAGAGCAAAAGTTTAAGGTGGGAGATCAGGTGTGGGTCTCCACCCGCAACATTCCGCTGCGTCAGCCATCTTCCAAGTTGGGTCCTCGATTCATTGGCCCATACCCAGTGACACAAAAGATCAACCGAGTTACGTACAAGGTTGCTCTTCCACCGTCGATCCGAGGAGTGAACACCTTTCATGTTTCACTTCTCAAATCGGCAGCCGACTCCGCTCCCTTCATTCAGACCCCATCCCCGCTGGAGGTCCAAGGGGTACCGGAGTTCGAAGTGAACAGAATTTTGGACTCTCGTTTTGTCCAAAGGTCTCTTCAATACTTGGTGGACTGGAAGGGTTTTGGTCCAGAGGAGAGATGTTGGATACCTGCTCGCCAGGTGCATGCGGATGAGTTGGTGGCAGCCTTTCACCGGGATAATCCGGGGAAAGCTTGCTTGGAGTCTTCAGAGCCGCCTCCTCGAGGGGGGGGGGGTAATGTAAGATCCTCACCTGCTTTGCACTCCAGGGGAACCAAGAGGGGTCCTCGTAGAGTTGCGGGACAGGTTATGCGTGTCTCTGATGCACCAGCGCTGACCCCTTTGCGAGCCAGTGCGGAGATGCGTTCGCGTGGACATCGGAGGGGAGGACCGTCGGAGTCCCGGGGACAGAGTGGCCAGGCGAGTGACAAGACGCCGCGGCCAGGGTTGTCTCCGGTGTCTCCTGCGACTTCCGTTTCCGCATCTGGGTCCACGCGCTCGCATACTCGCGCTGAGTCAATCATGCGTCCGTGCGTACGCACGAGGGCAGGTTCGCAAAGGGATACACGGTCGCGAGTACGCGCTTCTTATGCACTTCGTCGACCAGTGGCGCATATTATACTGACTCACAAGAGCAAAGTGGATTAGGGAGCCAGCCATGGGTTAATCAACTTGTGATTGCCTTAGGCCTTGTACTCAGGTGCAGGGCAATTTGTTCACCTATGGTAGTGGACACTTGGCACCCTGGGATTGGTCAGCAGGCATTTAAAATGAGGTCTCTCAGGGTGATCAGTGCCCACTGTTATTTTCCCTCAACCAGGTATAGGTCACAACTCCTAGTGACTGAAGACTGCCAGGAACTTTGTCCTTACAGCGGACCCAAGATCTGGAGTGACTCGACTGCCAAATGCACAGCATCATTCAGCACTGGTTGGGACTATTCCTGGAATCTCCTTGCCTGGTTTTTTGTTATTATTCCTTGTTACCAGCAAGTGTCCTGGACGTTTATGTTTCTGGTGAATAAACACCTTTTTGCTTTCATCACTGGTCTGTTTGTTGGTGCCTTGCATTACAATGAGTATGCTGGATAGGAGACACTAGGTGAAGGCAATTCCTCTCCTCCTCTGACTCTTACAGTAACCCTGTCGTTGGGAGATGTTCACAGAGGCGGTGTTTCTGTATTACGGATAAGCGGGAAACTTCCTGCAACAAGGCCTAGTGGATCCTGCAGAGTCTTCTGACATATCATCTGTTGACAGAAGGTCTCTATCTGTCCATACAGTTAGTCACTAAACCTGTAAAATTACAGGTGGGAGAGCTTCATACTGAAGAGATTCCTTTCCTGATTCTCTCAAGTCTGTCTCATCCTCTCCTCCTGGGACTTCTGTGGCTTCATATTCATGTACCCGTTCTTCACTGGAGGTCAGGAAAGGTGCTTAGATGGGGACAGTCCTGTCTTGGGGAGGCATCGTTCTTCTGTTCAGCTGGCTTGGTCTCTTCAGATAGCACCCAATCTCCAGGGTATGCCAGCAGCTTATCATGCTTATGTGGACATCTTTAACAAGAGGCTGAGACACTACCTCCTCGCAGGCTGTATGACTTCCCTATTGACTTGGTTCTGGGTTCCTAGCCTCATTGTAAATGCATCTATCCCCTGTCACCAGCAGAGACTCAATCCATGTCTGAGTATATGAAAGAGAACCATGACACAGGATTTATCCACAAATCTTCCTCGCCGGCTGGTGTAGGTTTATTCTTTGTGAAGAAGAAAGATGGCTCCCTACATTCATGCATCAACTACAGGAGCCCTAACAAGATCATGGTAAAAAATAAGTACCCTTTTCCCCTTTTCCTGAATTGTTTGACGCCTCTGGGGAGATAAGGTATTCTCAAAATTAGATCTATGTGGGGCCTACAACCTGATTAGGATTCGTCAAAGGGATGAGTTGAAGACTGCCTTCAACACCCGCAGCAGTCACTATGAACCCCTGCAGTGTTCCAACAGTTCATAAACAACATCTTCAGAGACTTGCTCTATTCCTGTGTGGTGGTGTACCTGGATAATATCCTTGTTTTTCCTCCAGATTTGGCTACTCACCGGAGGCAGGTTCCTTAGATTCTTTAAAGGTTATGAGAAAATCATCTGTACACCACGTTCGAGAAATGTATCTTTGAGCAGTCTTTGCTTCCATTTCTAGGATACATAATATCCGATACTGGCCTGCAGATGGATCCCTAAAAGCTGTCTGCAATTTTAAAGTGGTCTTGTCCTTCTGATTTAAAAAACAACTCAACGGTTCCTAGGATTCGCCAACTATCACCAGTTTGTACTTCTCGTCTTTGACAGCTCCCATCTCTGCCTTGACCAGCAAAGAATTAAATCCTAACAATTGGACAGCTGAGGCTGAATCGGCTTTCTCTGTGGCTCTGGTTCTCCATCGCCTTTTTGCTATCAAGCAATTATATCTGCATCATCTCTTGGATCTGGGGCTGTGCTTTCACAAAAAGCTTCCTCCACTCCTGAGAGCAACTACTTGATTGGAGACAAAGAGTTGTTGGACATCAAAATGGCACTGGAGTAATGGCATTACCTTCTGGAGGGAAAATCTAATCCTGTAGTGATTTGCACTGACCACAAGAATCTGACCTATCTGCACAGGGCCGGCGCCACCACCCGGCAAACCCGGGCAAGTGCCGGGGCCCCCTGCTCATGGGGGGGGCCACTGTGCCCACTCACTCCTGCAGCTGTGTCCTGTCTGTTTTGAATTATAGGCCCGTTTACCCCAGCAATGCAGACAATTTTCGCCATTTGCACTGCTGGGGGTAAGCGGCCCCAGAACTCAGAACAGGGTAGATGGAGTTTCGGTAGATTGATCCTATGCTAGACTGTAGTTGTTAGAAGGAGGTCTGAGACATCACTGGTCACATGCTCCTTCATAGTCACATGACAAACCCTGACGGCAGCAGCAGCTTGTGGAAGGAGGAGGGGCTGTGTGTGCCTGCAAGATGCAGAGTGAGGTAGGATGTACTGCTGGAGAACATAGAACTTAGTGAGGGGAAGCAGATGGAGCTCACATATGAGTGGGCAGGTGGAGCACTCAGGGGCAGTGAGGTTCAAGTGGAGTGGAATCTGGTGCAATTAAGGGGGTTTATCATACAGATCCAGGTGTATTCTGAGGGCCATGATGTGTGTCTGTCTGTCCCTTTGTGTGTGTGTGTCAGTCAGTCTGTCTGTCCCTGTGTGTGTGTCAGTCTGTCCATGTGTGTGTCAGTCTGTCTGTCCCCGTGTGTGTGTCAGTCTGTCTGTCCCCGTGTGTTTCAGTCTGTCTGTCCCCGTGTGTTTCAGTCTGTCTGTCCCTGTGTGTGTCAGTCTGTCTGTCCCTGTGTGTGTGTGTGTCAGTCTGTCTGTCCCTGTGTGTGTGTCAGTCTGTCTGTCCCTGTGTGTGTGTCAGTCTGTCTGTCCCTGTGTGTGTCAGTCTGTCTCTGTGTGCATGTCAGTCTGTCTCTGTGTGCATGTCAGTCTGTCTGTCCCTGTGTGTGTGTGTGTGTGTGTCAGTCTGTCTGTCCCTGTGTGTGTGTGTGTGTGTCAGTCTGTCTGTCCCTGTGTGTGTGCCCCTTTCTGTGTCTATGGCCTCATGCACACCGGCCTAACTTGAATGGGTCCGCAATCGCTCAATGGGAAGCACTCCGTAGTGCTTCCATGGTGTTTCCGTCCATGCCTCCGCACCGCAAAAAAAAATAGAACATGTTCTATTTTTTTGTGCGGACGGATCATGGAGCCATTCAGGTTGAATGGGTCTCAATCTGTCCCGGCTGCCGCACGGACGTTGCCAGTGCATTGGGGACCACAAATTGTGGTCCCCAATGCACGGAACGGACGCATAATGGCAGTGTGCATGATGCCTGAGGCATTGCTTAGACTCCATCCCACAGTCTAGCCAGTGCCTAATGGGTTATGGTTTAGACCACCTTCTGGTACATGTTGATAATTCCCTTTTAAACCTCAGTCCATGTCCCCTCAGTACTGGGAATCAGTGGGAGTCATATTGGAAGGTAACAAAAGGTTGGAGCATAACTAAAGGTGGAATTCCCTTTTAATGTCTCCTAAAGTTGGTTGATGATCGCACTGGTGTCTGTCCCTGTGTGTGTGTGTCTGTCCCTGTGTGTGTGTCAGTCTGTCCATGTGTGTGTCAGTCTGTCTGTCCCCGTGTGTGTGTGTGTGTCAGTCTGTCTGTCCCCGTGTGTTTCAGTCTGTCTGTCCCTGTGTGTGTCAGTCTGTCTGTCCCTGTGTGTGTGTGTGTGTGTGTCAGTCTGTCAGTCCCTGTGTGTGTCATTCTGTCTGTCCCTGTGTGCATGTCAGTCTGTCTGTCCCTGTGTGTGTGTGTGTGTGTGTGTATGTCAGTCTGTCTGTCCCTGTGTGTGTCAGTCTGTCTGTCCCTGTGTGCATGTCAGTCTGTCTGTCCCTGTGTGTGTGTGTCAGTCTGTCTGTCCCTGTGTGTGTGTGTCAGTCTGCCTGTCCCTGTGTGTGTGCCCCTTTCTGTGTCTATGGCCTCATGCACACCGGCCTCACTTGAATGGGTCCACAATCGCTCAATGGGAAGCACTCCGTAGTGCTTCCATGGTGTTTTCGTCCATGCCTCAGCACCGCAAAAAAAAATAGAACATGTTCTATTTTTTTGTGCGGACAGATCATGGACCCATTCAGGTTGAATGGGTCTCAATCTGTCCCGGCCGCCGCACGGACGTTGCCAGTGCATTGGGGACCACAAATTGTGGTCCCCAATGCACGGAACGGACGCATAATGGCAGTGTGCATGATGCCTGAGGCATTGCTTAGACTCCATCCCACAGTCTAGCCAGTGCCTAATGGGTTATGGTTTAGACCACCTTCTGGTACATGTTGATAATTCCCTTTTAAACCTCAGTCCATGTCCCCTCAGTACTGGGAATCAGTGGGAGTCATATTGGAAGGTAACAAAAGGTTGGAGCATAACTAAAGGTGTAATTCCCTTTTAATGTCTCCTAAAGTTGGTTGATGATCGCACTGGCGTCTGTCCCTGTGTGTGTGTGTCTGTCCCCGTGTGTGTGTCTGTCCCTGTGTGTGTGTGTGTGTCTGTCCCAGTGTGTGTGTCACCATCACTACGCCCACAGTGTTCCCTTTGTCTTGACGCAGCTGCATCAGGACACTCTGTGCGGGGCAAGATGAAGATGAAAGAGGAGGCAGCACCGCCAGCATGGAGTCCGTGGTAGAGGCACAGGGAGGCACACTATGGACGCAGGTAACACTACCACATGATCTACACTAGTGTTATCTGCGGTTTTACATAGGACTGCAGGTAAAACTACTACATTTTCTGTACTCAGATAGCCATGACTGTGTTATATATGCTGTTAAATAGGACTGCAGGTGATATATACTGTATTATCTGTACTCAGAGAGTTATCACTGTGTAAGGGGGCCCACTGAGACTTTATCGCCCAAGGGCCCACATGATCCTGGAGCCGGCCCTGAATCTGCAGTCTGCCCAAAGACTGAATCCTCATCAAACTAGGTAGTCCTTATTCTTTGCCCATTTTTATTTTGCTCTTCATATCCGTGCCACAGAGAAGAATATCAAAGCAGATTCTCTCTTGAGGTCCTTTAATTCTACTAACCGGGAGGAGGAGCCTCAGCACATCATTAATCCCGTAAAAAAATTCTGTTTATCATATCAAGTTATCTGAGATTCTGCCCAGAAAGACTATTGTTGAGGAGACCATGGCATCTCTGAAAAAGGCTTCTGCGAGCATGAAGGAGGTTGCTGACAAAAGACATAGAGATTCTCATAAATTCCATCCTGTGGCTTGCCTCTAAAATACATAAGGCTTAAAATATCCTCTTACAAATTAGGTCCACGCTTCATCCGTCCATTTGAAATCCTCAAGCAAATTAATGATGCTTCCTATAAGCTTACTCTTCAACTGGATCAAAACAGCCTTGTGTTACCAAGGGTGTACCTCCTTAATATACGCTTCAACAATAAGAGAATCGGTACAAAATATTACCCAATAAAGTTAAATTTTATTATGAAACCACATACAAACATAAATGTAGAGACCATACAGCGTGCCTCAGGAGGCAGTCCACAGTAACTCCGCCGCTAGCAGGTAAAATATCATATGATCTCCTCAATCACACTGAGGATGTTGTGAGTGCAGGGTCTAGATCAGCATATATTATTTAAAGCTGAATCTAGCCGTAACAGCACAACTATCTCAGTGGTGAGGAAAATCTAACATGCATAAATATCGAGTATATATAGCCTTCATATATTCTGATCCTAACAATTCAAGCAGTTTAGTATGTCATTAGTCTGTCCTAATAAATATGTTGGATCGATCTGGATTGCTCGCTTACCCGATATCCAGTGGCGTGCGTGTGGGCTGTCTCTGTCTGGCGTACTCCTCGACGTACGTTTCGCTAATGCTTCATCAGGAGGATTTCCTTTCTAATGGCTTAGGAGGTCTTTTTAAGTGATGAGTGGCCAATGGCTAGCTAATCCTGCGTCATGTGATTCTCTTCCTGATGATTCCTATCGCGGCGCATCCCGCAGTCGTCGGATCTGGGCACATCCGGGACTTCCGCCCTCCCATCAGCGCGATCCAAGTGAGGGCAGAATGCGTCTGACGTCACCCCGATCACGCCCGTCGGGACAGGGAAAGTCCTCCCATCCGCGACTTGCGATGCGCACTGGGATCATCAGGTTATCTATCCTCATAAGACTATGTGTGGAAGTGATTTCTTGTCTGGATATCTGTTACTGATGGTGATCTTCTATCTCTCCTATCTATCAATTTATAAATCATACGCAGATCAGTCCGTCACGCCACTGAATATAGTCGCGTGCAACCCAGATTGCTTCCTTATCGTTCGATTGTACTTTTCTATATTATACAGATACCATACTTATCTATACAGAAGATCATACATGCATACATTAGGTAAACGGACGTAGAGGTCTAATCAGTTTTATTAACAATATGGTATCTACTATTTAAATGGATATAGTCAGGACACACGTGGGTCCGTGCTGGGTGTACTCACGTCATCATATAGTGCATACAAGACATATATATGTGCACACAGAAATGCGAATACACATATACCTGTCAATATATAGTGTGTTATTGTTTTTACGCAAATCCATCCAGCATCCAGATCCACATATATGTCGACACATCCACATGCATCGTACCAAAGCCCTCCATAGATACGTGAATGGCTACCATGAATCCAACCGATATCTTTATCTCACATGAATGTAAATGTGTCCACATATATAACACCAAGCATATTTATCAAAGTGCCAAGTGCATAAAGTGCAAGTCTATCATTCATGCGAATATAAATACTTATACATATAAAATTTCATATATTTTCAAACCCATTTCCTTATCACAAGTATAAAGTGTCGTGCATATCTTTAACTATCAATATCTGATGTGAAATAGTACTTCTAATTAATTACTTTCACTCCAACGATTAAAATCTATACCTATTAGAAGAGGTCAATAAATACATCCTCCCTCAATATAAATAGTGCTTATCAATTCAATAGTTGATGTGTGAATACATCCTCCCTCAATATACATAAGTGCCTATTTATCTCTACATCCTTTATGATCTAGAGGGGTGAGTAAGGAGATCATATGATATTTTACCTGCTAGCGGCAGAGTTACTGTGGACTGCCTCCTGAGGCACGCTGTATGGTCTCTACATTTATGTTTGTATGTGGTTTTATGTCATAAGAAGATTCCTATAAGCTTAGCATAGTGTTATCGGCCTCTCTTGGGTACTGAATTCCTTCCACGTCTCCCTGCTGTGATGAGAACGTCTATGAGGTTAAAGTTATTCTGGAAATGAAGAAGAGTAGAGGTAGAACCCTGTTTCTTGTGGATTGGAAGGGGTTTGGCCCTGAGGAAAGCTCTTGGGAACCTAGGGCGAGGCCTGAGGAGAGGGGGTGTAAGGGGAAAGGGGGTACTGTTAGCCCAGCGCTCCATACCTGCACTGCTGCCCCTACAGGTGGGCACAGTGTCGGGTTCCCTTACTCCCTCCTTCTGCCGTGCACCATGCTGACAAGCGTGGGCAGCAGGTAACTTAAACTATTTTATATGCACCCCGTGCTGGAGCTTCCTTCCTTGCTGCCACGAGTGTAGCTATGTGTCTCTGGCATCCTTCTTCCTGCTTATAGTCCTGTACTGTTTTTTAGGGTGTGCATGGGTGTGTCTATCCTTTTTTTGTGAGGTTGCACGTGCACACCCTCTATCTCCCCAACCTATGGCTGGATTGAAGAATATATTTAAAGGTGCTTCCTGCCTCAGGAAGATGCCTGAGCAATCTTGGTCACTAGCTAGTCTAGTCCCTTGTGTAAAGGTGTTTAGTAAATTTCTGCTTTACTGAGTACTGGACCCTACTTCTCAATTAAACATACTTTGCTTAATTGATGCCTTTCCCTGACTTTGGACTTCGATTACAGACTTTGCTTGATTGCTGCCTGCCCTGACTCCAGACTTTCTGACCACATCTTTCCCCTTTGTGCCTTGAACTAGTATCTCTGACTCCCAGGTCAGTTGCCACTGGCCCTAGAACTGCTCCGGAGTGGTACCTGGTGACTAATGGCCCAAACCTATCCTCACCATCAGAGGCTCTAGTGAAGACCAGGTAATTACTTACTCATGCCCCTCCGGGGAATAGCCAGTCAGTGGCGCAGTGGGCTCACACCCGCTTGCATAACACACTGTTTTTGTCCCCTACTTGTGAGTTCAGTTTTTGAACATGTATTGTACTGTAAATTCTGCTGCTAAAATCTGCCACATCTGAACTATACTGTACTATACCTTTAAACTACTACAAGCTCATTCATCTCTTACCCCTCTGCACCTTTCATCTGTTTATTATTTGCCTCCAAAAATAACAGTACTATAAAATGAAACTAACTGAATAAGTGCTCAGAGGAAATAGAACATAGCTTATAGGGTAAACTGGACTGCACTAAACAGCCTGGGATCCTAAATCAACTCCTAGCAAGAAAATATGCAGGTCATCAGGACACTGTTTAGTAGCTGTGTTATGATGACATGTATACCTAATGCCTACTGAATGAGAAGCAGAGTGGGACATCAGGAAAGATGCTTTATATGTCAGCAGAGGCTCATTTGCTCATAAAGCTGCTCAGGTATAAATCAGAATTCGAGCATGCCAGTCTGAATATAGCTTGGATATTATTCTATGTGTCAGGTGTCTGATCAATGCCACAGCTCCACACATGCTGCTGCCATATTTTGAAGCAATGGCTTGGTGCCAGCACAGAATATTAATATGAAAAACAAAACTTAATAGATTACCTAGACAATTGTTATCCCCTACTTCCTGACACCATAGGCACCTGACCTCAAGTACCTTATATCAAATATGGCCCTGGTACCACTAATCAGTGAAGGAATGTCTCTTATCAGCTTTCCATTTGTCCTCCCTCCCGAAGTTCTAAATGATTGCAATGATAACTGAAGGAGGAATGTGTCATCACATCACCATTCTGTAACAGCAAATGTGTCTTTTTCAAAGCACTGTTATGTGCTGCTACAGCAAATGAACTCAGTATATACACTCCTTCTGCACTGACCACTCTGCAGCTCAGCAGGCTATAATTCTGACTCAGGGGAGAAGCTCAGAAGGTGTGCGACCATGTAGCTTCACCAGAAAACTAGTGACCGGTGTGCTTGACTTAAATTGAGTGTCTAGGCAGACTAACAGAGATGAGCGAATTTCTAAGGAATTTGATTCAGCCGATTCGACAAATTTACCGAAAAGATTTGATTTGATCTAAATTTATTTGTGGTGAATCATGTTAAAAAACTGTTATTTTCTGGCTGAAGAGAGCCTGTATAGTGGTGTAGAACACTGTGCCTTGCAGTAACAGACATAAGGAGTCTGCTATGGTAATGATACAATACTGTGAGTCAGTATGACATGCAGATGACAGGTGTTGCTCTTAGAATCACTCCACACATCACTTATTTGGGCAGTCACGGGGCCAAAACTGACCAAATAACTCAAGTGTGAACTGTACAGAGGCCCAAAATCCTACTGTAGTGTGAAAGAGTACACTCCTTTTACACCGTCGTCAGCTGATTCCACATAGATGTCTACATAACCTGTTCTATTAAACGCTTATACAAATAGAGCCCCACTGACAGAGCGGAGAGGGCGTGATCAGAAAGTTTGTAGATGTCACTGATTATTGTCCTCTGATCCGTCAGAACAATAACCCCCCAAAAAACGGATCCTGTCTGTTGAGGATCCACCTTCACTCGGTTAGCATTTTGTCAGAAATCGATAAGTAATGTCAAGGCTGAGGATGGGGAAAACCATCAGCCGTGCGGTATCAGCAGCATAAGGAGTCCACCGAGGGGCCCAATGACATAATGTTGAGTTAGCAGCAGCATACAAAGTCCACAGACTGGCAAGGTGGCATAGTGTGGAGGTGGCAGCAGCATAAGGAGGCCACAGAGTGACCCAGTGACATAGTATTGATTTAGCAGCAGCATAAGGAGACCACAGAGTGGCAAGGTGACATAGTGTGGAGGTGGCAGAAGCAGCAGCAGCATGGGGAGGCCACAGAGTGGCTCAGTGACACAAAGTGTTGATTTAGCAGCAGCATGAGGACACCACAGAGTGGCAAGGTGAGATAGTGTGGAGGTGGTAGCAGCATGAGGAGGCCACAGAGTGGCCCAGTGACATAGTGTTGATTTAGCAGCAGCATGAGGAGACCATAGAGTGGCATGCTGACATTGTGTTGAGTTAGCATCAGTATGAGTAGACCACAGAGTGGCAAGGTGACATAGTGTGGAGGTGGCAGCATCATCAGGAGACCAAAGAGTGACCCAGTGACAGAGTGGGGAGGTGGGTGGCAATAACAATACCCACTGGCAATGGTGGGTGTAAGAAGGAGCACTTTGCATCAGATATGTGGCATCAGGTGGGTGGCGGCATCAGAATAGTAGCTGAGGCAGGTAGCCAGAAGAAACCAGTCTCTTTTGTCAAGGTTTCAGTGAGGCAGCATGGATGATCTAATCTGATGCATCAAGCATTGGTGAGTGGAACTCCTGGCTGATCCATGTCGGATTAATGTTGACAAAGGCCAGTCTCTCCACATTTTGAATGGATAGGCACATTCTCCTTGAGGTAACTATGGCCTCCGCCACACTAAACACCCACTCTGATGCCACACTACTGGCTGGACAGGACAGAGTTTCCAGGGCAAACTCTGCCAGTTGCGGCCACAAATCCAGTTTGGCTGCCCAGCGGATCTTCAATGTGGGGAGGCAGGTTGCTGTCCTTTTCTGATGAATGCAATTATGGATATATATATTTCCTACATGTACATGACTAACTAATTCAAATTGAAACAGGACTACCCATTAATGAATCTACATTATTTTGTATATATACTGTTATATACACACATTACAGATTTTTTTATACTTTTTATATATTTATATTGGAATATAATATTTTAATAAATTCTACAATTTTTTATTGCAATTTTATGTATGAATTTATACACTATTTGATATAATCAATAGGTGATTGTAACACAATTAATTGGTTATTGTGATATACATTCCTTTATTAGATCTTGTTTATTACGTCTTACAACGGTGCAGTTGTGGATGTTTGAGTTGCCTGTTATACAACACCATTTATATTTTATTTTTACTGGGTTCTCAGGGGAACCTCTTTTAACAGAGCACCAGAACCATTTAACCACAACAGGTGAGCCACCATAAACCTTCTATATTCTAGTTTTCTAATTTCCTGCAGGTGGCAACATGGACATCTGGAACTGCATTGAGGATAAATGCAAAAAAGTAGAAACATACAATTTTGGAGATGATGATTATATACTAAACACAACACAAAGATCAAAAACAGAAACATTAAACAGAGAATTAAAAAATGTGTTATACAAACAACTTAGACAAAAATGGGAAATCAAATCATTAAACCAATATCTAAAAAATTACCAAATACCAAAAGGTTTAAGACTAATCAAAAATCCAGCACAAGACTTATGAAATGAAGACTTTAACATAGAATGGAACACATAATATATATATATATATATATATATATATATATATATATATATTACACTGTTACAAATGATAATAAAAATAAGAAATCAAATTCTAGAAGAAACCATTGAACACATTGAATCAATAAAAATTATAATAGAAACCTTTCCTCAAGATGATTTAATGAATGGCAACAGAAAATTTGTAACGGACTAGACAAATTAGAACAAAAAATCATAAACAAAATGACAAAAAAACTTAGACAGAAAACTAATACAGACATATTCTCATCAACACAAAAAAACTGAAAAAATACACTAATTAATAGAAATACACAACAGGACGATAGCAAAACAAGCAAAAACAAAACAAAACCACAATACAATATTCCAACAACCAATCGTTATGAAGTATTAACAAACCCTCTTTTTTTAGACAGGACTCCACCACACCACAGACCAAGAATTTGACAGATACAACTGCAACCAACAGAACAGAAACGACAACGGTCACAATTGCCAATACATAGGTACAATATGTTATACAGACCAAACAAATACTACAACAAAGAAGGGGGGAAAATATCACCAACACTGACAACAAGGAATACATACAACACATATCATCTACGACAAGAAAAACAACCACAAGGTCAAACACAGGATTACAGAACACAAACATGCAACTGTGGAAAAAAATACAGAGAGAACAGGTTGGGAAACAACTACAGAAGAAATCACACACAATATTAGAAGACAACGCAAGAGTGAATTTAAGTACAACTACATTGACAGAATCTCAAACAAGACTATTAAATAAAGGCCTAAAATTTTCAACCACAACAAATTTGGACAAGTTGTTCAATACCTATATTGGAATTGAGAAATACATAAGGAGAATTTATCTTCAAAATTAATACATCTAAAAATAATTGATCAAAAAAGAAATAACAGCAATTAAACAACTACAGAAATTAGAAAACATAACAATAAGACCAGCATACAAAGGTGGAGCTATTGTTATTAAGATTCTAAAAGACTATAACTATGAATGTAGAAGACAATTATCAGATAATACTACATATGAACTTCGGAAAAGTGAGCCAACTAAAGATTTTTAAGGGGAACTAATACAATTATGTAACAAAGCCTTAGATAAACGGATCTTATTAGAAACAGAACACAAATTCATCACCAATACACAACAAAGAATACCGGTATTTTATTGCATTCCAAAAATTCACAAAAATCCATTAAAACCACCAGGAAGACCAATCATTTCAGGCATTGGGTCCATTTCATCTAATCTATCACATTATATAGACAAAATCCTGCAACCAATAGTAAAGAAAACTCCTTCATATATTAACCACCTCAGCCCCCCTAGCTTAAGCACCCTTAATGACCAGACCACTTTTTACAATTCTGCACTACACTACTTTCACCGTTTATTGCTCGGTCATGCAACTTACCACCCAAATGAATTTTACCTCCTTTTCTTCTCACTAATAGAGCTTTCATTTGGTGGTATTTCATTGCTGCTGACATTTTAACTTTTTTTGCTATTAATCAAAATTTACCAAAATTTTTGCAAAAAAATGACATTTTTCACTTTCAGTTGTAATTTTTTTTTAAAAAACAACATCTATATATATATATAAATTTTTCTCTAAATTAATTGTTCTACATGTCTTTGATAAAAAAAAAAAATGTTTGGGTAAAAGTTATAGTGTTTACAAACTATGGTACAAAAATGTGAATTTCCGCTTTTTGAAACAGCTCTGACTTTCTGAGCACCTGTCATGTTTCCTGAGGTTCTACAATGCCCAGAAAATAGAAAAACACCACAAATAACCCCATTTCAGAAAGTAGACACCCTAAGGTATTTGCTGATGGGCATAGTGAGTTCATAGAACTTTTTATTTTTTGTCACAAGTTAGCGGAAAATGATGATTTTTTTTTTCCTTACAAAGTCTCATATTCCACTAACTTGTGACAAAAAATGAAAACTTCCATGAACTCACTATGCCCATCATGAAATACCTTGGGGTGTCTTCTTTCCAAAATGGGGTCACTTGTGGGGTAGTTATACTGCCCTGGCATTTTAGGGGCCCTAATGTGTGAGAAGTAGTTTGAAATCAAAATGTGTAAAAAATGCCCTGTGAAATCCTAAAGGTGCTCTTTGGAATGTGGGCCCCTTTGCCCACCTAGGCTGCAAAAAAGTGTCACACATGTGGTATCGCCGTACTCAGGAGAAGTTGGAAAATGTGTTTTGGGGTGTAATTTTACATATACCCAGGCTGGGTGAGATAAATATCTCAGTCAAATGCCAACTTTGTATAAAAAAATGGGAAAAGTTGTCTTTTGCCGAGATATTTCTCTCACCCAGCATGGGTATATGTAAAATGACACCCCAAAACACATTGCCCAACTTCTCCTGAGTACGGCATGGCGAGTTCCAAGAATGTTTTATTTTTTGTCGCAAGTTAGTGGAATATGAGACTTTGTAAGAAAAAATAAATAAATCATAATTTTACGCTAACTTGTGACAAAAAATAAAAAATTCTAGGAACTCGCCATGCCCCTCATGGAATACCTTGGGGTGTCTTCTTTCCAAAATGGGGTCACTTGTGGGGTAGTAATACTGCCCTGGCATTTTAGGGCCCCTAATGCGTGAGAAGTAGTTTAACATCCAAATGTGTTAAAAATGCCCTGTGGAATCCTAAAGGTGCTCTTTGGAATGTGGGCCCATTTGCCCACCTAGGCTGCAAAAAAGTGTCACACATGTGGTATTGCCGTACTCGGAAGAAGTAGGGCAATGTGTTTTGGGGTGTATTTTTACATATACCCATGCTGGGTGAGAGAAATATCTCTCTAAAAGTCTACTTTTCCCATTTTTTTTAATACAAAGTTGTCATTATAGAGAGATATTTCTCTCATCCAGCATGGGTATATGTAAAAAGACACCCCAAAACACATTGTCCTACTTGTCCTGAGTACGGCAATACCACATGTGTGACATTTATTTGCAGCCTAGATGCGCAAAGGGGCCCAAAATCCTTTTAGGAGGTCATTTTGGATATTTGGATCCCAGACTTCTTCTCACGCTTTAGGGCCCCTAAAATGCCAGGGCAGTATAAATACCCCACATGTGACCCCATTTTGCAAAGAAGACACCCCAAGGTATTTAATGAGGGGCATGGCGAGTTCATAGAAGATTTTTTTATTTGGGCATAAGTTAGAGGAAATTTTTTTTGTTTTTGTTTTTTCTCACAAAGTCTCCCTTTCTGCTTACTTGGGACAAAAAGTTCAATCTTTCATGGACTCAATATGCCCCTCAGCGAATACCTTGGGGTGTCTTCTTTCTGAAATGGGGTCACATGTGGGGTAAAGTGTGAGAAGGAGTCTGGAATATAAATGTCAAAAAAAATGTACGCATTTGGATTCCGTGAGGGGTATGGTGAGTTCATGTAAGATTTTATTTTTTGACACAAGTCAGTGAAATATGAGACTTTGTAAGAAAAAACAAAAACAAAAAATATCAATTTCTGCTAACTTGTGCCAAAAAAATATCTACAGGGGGGTGATCAATGACAGGGGGGTGATCAGGGAGTCTATATGGGGTGATCACCACCCTGTCATTGATCACCCCCCTGTAAGGCTCAATTCAGACGTTCGTATGTGTTTTGCGGATCTGCTGTGTCCATATTTTGCGAATCCACAGATCCGCCAAACACATACGGACGTCTGAATGGAGCCTTACAGGGGGGGGGTGATCAATGACAGGGGGGTTATTACCCCATATAGACTCCCTGATCACCCCCCTGTCATTGATTACCCCCCTGTAAGGCTCCATTGAGAGGTCCGTATGTGTTTTGCGGATCCACGGATCCATGGATCAGATCCGCAAAACACATACGGACGTCTGAATGGAGCCTTACAGGTGGGTGATCAATGACGGGGGGTGATCAGGGAGTGTATATGGGGTGATCACCCCCCTGTCATTGATCACCCCCTTGTAAGGCTACATTCAGACGTCCGTATGTGTTTTGCGGATCCGATCCATGGATCTGTGGATCCGTAAAACACATACGGACGTCTGAATGGAGCCTTGCAGGGGGGTGATCAATGACAGGGGGGTGATCAGGGAGTCTATATGGGGTGATCAGGGGTTAATAAGTGACAGGGGGGTGTAGTGTAGTGTGGTGGTGTTTGGTGGTACTTTACACAGCTACCTGTGTCCTCTGGTGGTCGATCCAAGCAAAAGGGACCACCAGAGGACCAGGTAGCAGGTATATTAGACGCTGTTATCAAAATATACCTGGCAGGCTGTAGATCCACTTGCTTACCTGCCGATCCTGTGAATGCGCGCGCCTGTGTGCGCGCGTTCACAGGAAGTCTTGCGTCTCGCGATATGACGCGTAGACGCTTGACTTTGCCTGACACAGCCGCCTCCGGACCGCGATCCTGCATTAGGCGGTCCGGAGGCGGTTAAAGATACGACAGAAATCATTACGATACTGAAAAAAACTAACGGTTGAACAACATTGGATAATAGAAACCATGGATGTTAACTCACTCTACACAATCATTGATCACTCTCAAGGCATTTCAGCCCTACAAAACAGATTACAAAAAAGCAATCAGATGTTAAATGAGCAAATTGAATTCATATTGGATGGAATTAAATATATACTGTCATGCAACAACTTTTTTTATGAATCAGATTTTTACATACAGAAAAGGTGAACCGCCATAAGCACCAGATTTGCCCCCAGCTGTGCCAACTTATTTATGGCACAATGGGAGGAGGATATCATAGAGCCTAAGCTGGGGGAGAGTCTGGTGCTCTTACACAGATATATTGATGACATTATTTTCATTTGGCGAGTCACAGAAGAACAGCTACAATTATTTATAAAATAAATTAATAACAACAACATAAATTTAAACTTCACAGTAAATCTGAGTAAAGAACAAATAGATTTCTTCTATCACAATCAAAATACAAAATGGACAATTAATATGTAACACCTACCAAAAAACAGTGATGAAAAATAGTCACATTCTTTTTTCAAGTTCCCACCTCCCAAGATGGCTAACAAATATACCGACTAGACAATTTAGAAGATTAAAACACAACTGCACAATTAATGATACATTTGAAAAAGAAGCAAAAATAATGAAATAACAATTTTTGATAAATATCCAATAGAACTACTAGATGCATCCCTAAGCCAAGTTAGGGAAATTGATAGGAACACATTTTTTACTAACAAAGAAAATAGAGAAGACAAAGAAGACATTTTACGCATCATACTCCCATTCAATAACCAATACAAAAAAATAAAAGTTCAGAAAATAATTGCCACTCTCTCTGGATTCACACCAAAAACGTGTGTTCTTAAAATATAATCCATTTATTAGTAAATACAATCCCAATATAACAATACATTCCTAATAAAATCAGTAGTTAATAAAATTGTTGATAAAATTGTGTACACACCTATATAAGGTTGTTTGTAAATAATAGTCTGTATGTACACAATTTGTACTAAAAGGAAAAAGGAATAAAAAGCATGCAAAGCAATCCTTATATATTCAGAATAAAATATTTGCAACAATAGGCATATAAAACAATCCTTGTATATTCAAAATAATATATTCACAATAATAATCTTATATCTCTTGCACCATGCAATTAATGCAACAATGCTTCCACACTGAAGTCCAGCCTCTGTTAATCTACGTTCATAGCAGTAACCATTTGTATGTGTCCTTTTGAATACCATTTGTTTGTATAGCAATGGATATATCCGATATAGATAATTCACAACTCGTTAGTAAAAGTTCACGATCATTTGTACTTTCGATTACTTAGCATTAGGTACCTTTTAAAACAAGCTGTAATCCTTCTCATGTTACGGCAAATTCCCCTTTTTATTCACCCCATATGCGCACTAACTTACAGTTTGTTGCTGAGGGATCTCAATTGCAAGCCGGCCGTGGCGTCCCACGTTTCACGAAGCTTGAAGTGATCTTACCTTAGTGCAGAGTTTCTGTTTGCTCTCGTACGCTGCGGGATGGTATCAGCTGGGTGCCGTGGTTGTTCGTAAGCCGTACAGCAGTGAAAATGGCAGGTACAGATTTTTCTTAGAAATTAAGGAGCGCTCCGATGTACTGTTAATTCCTGGTCTGCAGCCACATAAAAGTTTGGGGGTCCTCCTAATTAGACGCGTTTCAGGATTTTCTCTGGTCCCTTCTTCAGTGGTCAAGCCCCCATATGGTCCATGCAGGATTTAAATACCTTAGATCACATGTGTTTTGAAGTTGCCTAAAAAATATGGACCAGAGTCAGTTCAGATATATCCTCTATTCAGACAGTCATATACAAATAGGTTAAAATCCAATCAGTCCATAAAATAGATATCTCATAGATATATATAATGGAAGCATGCTGCCTATCAGCTCATGTATGTTGTCATATTCCAGAGCAATATGTACATAAATTATATATATATATATATATATATATATATATATATATATATATTTATTTAAAAGAATAAAAATAAAGGAAAAAGTAAAAGCAAAATAAACAAAGAGAGTAAGAATATTATGTATCCCATATCTCCATAGTGATTCTGTCGCTGTTTACGGTTTTCATGCAATATTGTAGCGTTTTTTTAATGCATGTTTTTTTATATATAACACACCTGCAATTTTGTATGCATTTTCTCCATATGTTTGCAAAAATATATATCCCAATGTCTGGGGTAGACTATATCCATAGAGTCACACAATTACTGAAAGGTCAATTGTGACCTAAAATTTGCCTCAGTAGTTTCTGGTATGAAAGGTTAAATATGACTGAGTGTACCTTGGTAGAAAAAAAACAAAGCATAACTTTTACTTTATCTTATCATTAAAATAAATTGAGGCATTCTAAAATCTAAATTACAGCTCCTTATTTTGGAGGAGAAGAAATACTGGTACTTTTCAGACCTAGTTGCCTTGTCTTATTGTTTGCGCGGGGGGGGGGGGGGGGACATCACATGGAGTGCTCAGCTCACTATCTTGCAAGTCTTGTCTGTCCCTACTATACTAATCTAGATAGTGTGGAATTGCTAACAGGCTGTAGTCGGAACACTCACCCTTGCAAGGGCGACCCCCAGCCGCTGGAACCTCGGGTCTAATCTAAAATACCCTGCTTCTCCTACCAAATTAAACAAGCATCTAAAGAGTCATCTGACGCCTTTGACCAGATTTAGTGAATCATCAGTGAAATAAATTCTTAAAGGCAGTGGCAGTGTATCTTGACTAATGCCTTCTTTTTATTCCTCTAGCACCACCCCCTCACAGCCCATTGTCCAATGAACGAGGGGGTGTGCACCTAGGAAGATCACGCCCACCAACGGCGTCATACATCACATGATAGCAGGGGAGGTCACATGGTACGGATGCTTACCGCTGCAGATCGCCCCTTGCTTATCTCCAAGTCCAGTGGTTATGCTCCATGTGAGAGCTTGTTGTCATGGGGATCAATAGACGCATCCCCAGGCAGGTAATCTCTATATAGCGAAGTGATTTATAGTGTTTTATCGACACAGTTTGGCATCAGTCCTACCAATCCCATGGACTGAATAATCCATTCAGACATTGATCCACAATGATTTGATTCTCCAAAGGATTCGATGCTGATCTGTTTTGATCAGATGACAGAGGAGCCATTGTATGTTGGTTAGTTGTAGTAACCCATAGCAACCGACATCAGTCCTACCATTCTCATGGACTGAAGGGCCGATTCAGATATGACATCCTATATGGGTCCTCAGTACAATGTTTTATGGGGATCGCTCACCTTCAGGCCCTCACCTCCAATGTTTCATATGGTCTTCTCACCTGTAGGCCCTAACTACAATGTTTTATGGGGTTCACTCACCTTCAGGCCCTCATATACAATGTTTTCCAGTGTCAGCTCACCAGCAGGCCCTCAACCATAATGTTTAAGAGGGTCAGCTCAGCAGCAGGCCTTCACACATAATGTTTTAGAGCATGGATGTCAAACTCATGGCCCTCCAGCTGTTGCAAAACTACAACTCACAGCATTCCCTGATAGCTGTAGGATGCCCAGGCATGATGGGAGTTGTAGTTTTGCAACAGCTGGAGGGCCACGAGTTTGACATCTCTGTTTTAGAGGGTAACCAGGCCCTTGTTCCTAATGTTTTTTGAGGGTCACCAGCAGGCCATTAATTATAATTTTTAAAGGGTGTGTATGATGCCCTCCTTTATGTGTAATAAAAGGTGCATTGCTGGTTCCTTGTAATTTTTGGCAGCCCTTTCACTTAGTGCATAGGCTGTTTGAGTGTAGGAGTCCTACTACCTGAACAATTGTACCACCATGTCAATGAGGCCCTCTTTAGGTGAAATACAAGCTGTATCAGAGTGCTTCTTCCTTGTAATTTTTGTCAGCACTTACACTGTATATACAATTGAATCTAAAGGAAACAAAGTTTCCTAACAATTATTTCTCTAAAAATGATTTTCTTTGTCAGTCTGTAAAAGTGGCGTACAACTTGGACAACATGGTTCCCAGCAGCGACATTGGTGTCGAAGATGAATCCAGACATGGTCACCCTGCTGTTCCTGATCGATTTTCAGAGGTGTTTCCATCACTTTCAGACCTTTTCCTATGGTCCAGGCACCCTCCCCTCATCCGAGCAGGGGGTGCCTGGTTGTCTACCATTGACTTATATTATATTATAATCGGGTGCTCGGCTGAGCGCATGAATATCGCAATGTGTTTGGACCGAACACCCAAACACTTTGGTGCTCGCTCATCACTAGTGCTAACCACTGAGCCACAATGCTGCCAAGTTCTAACTTTTCCAGCAATCATTTCTACAGCTTAGCATTCACAAAATGTAATTGATGCAAAAGCCCTATAGAATGGAGATGACTATTTAGATCCTGTGAGCAGATTAGAAATCTGTCTAGGCATGTCATGACTTATTGCAATTCAGAGATCAAGTGACATCAGGTATTAATAATGCCCATCCTGGGTACAGAAAGTGGTTTCAAATCCATCTCCTTTCTTGAAGAAAGTTATAGGCCACATGCAGATCCTACTTAACAAGGTATTAAGTAGAGATGAGCAAATTTCTTGAAAATTCAGTTCGGCTGCTACGCTAAAAAAAAATTGCTTTGTGCTGAAATCCTTGGTCACAAAGAGCACAAGTAGCGGGTGCAATGACAAAGAGCTGCAATAACCCCACTCCCCATGATTGTACCCCTCGGATGCCACGTTCATACTGTACATGATCGTGGCATATGCGAGTAATAGGGTGCCTAAGCAGTAGGTGTTCTAGTGTGCTAGTTTCTGTAAAGGTGTTCTGTTCCATTTGTCTGACACTGTACCAACCTCTTCCCGATTCCTGACCCAACCACTGACTGATTTGACCTTGGCCTGATTATTGTATTGACTTTTTGCCTAACCTAGGCCTTTTACTGTTCCTGTATAAGGGTTAAAGGGTAAATATCAGGGGACTTCCAGGATAATACTGCCACAAAAGAGGGGAGAGATACTGCCTAATTGCATGGCCCGTCCTAACCGACGGCGTACAACTTGACAACGGTACCTCACTTTGATACATGCAGGGGCCTAAGAAGATAAGAGGAATACAGTAACAGAGTCAGGCAAGCCAAAGTCAAAGCCAGGAGGTCAAGCAGGTACACAGGGAGCAATACAATAATGAGGTCAAAACACAATATGGAGTCAGAAGCCAAGAGGTCACGGCAAATCCAGGGAAGTCACAAGGTCGAGGTCAAAAACAGAGCGGAGGTCCAAGAACACAGAAATGCACAATGGGAAACTGCTGATGAGGGTAGGAAGACCAATCACAGGCAGTCTGTGGCCAGCAGGATACCTGTTCAAATAGGTCCTCCTGATAGGTCATGTGACGTGGCCAGCGTCACATGACTCATGCCCCGCAACTCAGAACAGCTGAGCAACCACTCATTAATATCAGCGCTCAGTTTCCCACGTGCTCATTGCCTAGGGGACGGAGGACGTCGGCTACGCTGAGGAAGCGTGTGTGGCTGTGTCCTCCCTGCCCTCTGGTTGCCATGTAGATGAGGATGCCAGCCGCGTCCTAGGTCCTCTTCACTAGCAGGATGCCGGCGTCGCTGCAGAGGAGAAGCGTGTCGCCGATCTGTTACAGTATCCCCCCTTCCACGAGGGGCCACCTGACACATATACACTGGAGATGGTTTTTCCAGGTGAGCTAAATGAAATCTCCTCACCAACTTTGTAGCATGCATTTTACTCGCTGGTACCCAAGATCTTTCCTTGGGACCAAAACCCTTCCAGTGAAGTAAATATTGCAAAGATTTACAAACCTTTCTCACATCCAATAATCCAGGAGATACAGGAGACACCTACTTCTTGAGTAAGGCTTTGTGAAAAACATTAAGGGTGCAAAATGAGTCAGGTAACCGTAACTTAAAAGACACTGGATTTATGATATCAATGATTTCATAAGGACCAATAAATCGAGGTGCGAATTTTCCCAAAGGTAATTTTAGAGATAAATTCCTGGTATATAACCACACTTTATCTCCCAATCCGAAATCTATCCCTCAAGAGCACCTCTTATCAGTAGAGATGTCCCAAACTATTTGCCGGCAAACAGTTCCAGGCGAACATATGCGATGTTCGGTCTGCCCCCTATACATCATCATTGAATAAACTTTGACCCTGTACCTCACAGTCAGCAGACACATTCCAGCCAATCAGCAGCAGACCCTCCCTCCCAGACCCTCCCACCTCCTGGACATCCATTTTAGATTCATTCGGAAGCTGCATTCTTAGCAAGGAGGGACAGTGTAGCTGCTGCTGATTTAATAGGGAAATCGATAGCTAGGCTAGTGTATTCCATGTCCACTCCAGTCCTGAAGGACTCATCTGATCTCCGCTGTAAGGACAGCACCCCAAAAAGACCATATTAGGGCTAGAACATCAGTCTGCTTTTTTTTTTTTTTTTTTCCTGTGTAATCAAATTGCAGTTGCCTGCCTGCCAGCGTGTGTGTCAGGCTCACAGCCCTGCAAGTGCATAGTGTCATCAGCGCAACTCATATCTGGTGTCACATTCGATTACATTTTAAGAAAAACAAAAATTTTGACTGTAAATAACTAGCAGTCAGTGGCACACACGTGTTTGTGTGTTTAAGGCCCAGTGCCAGTGCAATAGTGTCACTTCAGCGCCATTCATATCTGGTGTCACATTTGATTATATTTAAAGAAAAGCAACAATTTTGACTGAATAACTAGCAGTCAGTTGCACACACGTGTGTGTGTGTCTAAGGCCTAGTGCAGTGCATAGTGTCAATTCAGCACCATTCATATCTGGTGTCACATTCGATTCCATTTAAAGAAAAAAAACACAATTTTGACTGAATAAATAGCAGTCAGTTACACACGTGCTTGTGTGTTTAAGGCCCAGTGCAGTCCATAGTGTCACTTCAGCGCCATTCATATCTGGTGTCACATTCGATTCCATTTAAAGAAAAACAACAATTTTGACTTTGAATAACTAGCAGTCAGTTGCACACACGTGTTTGTGTGTTTAAGGCCCAGTGCAGTGCATAGTGTCACTTCAGCACCACTCATATCTTGTGTCACAGTAGCTTGCACGCATGGTACAACTTAACTAATCTAAAAAAAAATGACAGGCAGAGGCAGGCCACCCCGCAAGGAGCTAGTGGCACAGTCAGACAGCATGTATCGGCACCCGTGGTCAGCCAGACAGCACGCCAATCAACACACGCTGTTGCCACCACCAGAATGCCGTCATTGCAAAGCTCAGCAGTGTGGCATTTTTTTTTGTGTGTCTGCCTCTGATAACAGCGATGCTATTTGCAACCTGTGCCAAAAGAAACTGAGTTGTGGGAAGTCCAACACCCACCTAGGTACATCTGCTTTGCGAAGGCACATGATCTCACATGACAAACGCCTATGGGATCAACACATGAGTAAAAGCAGAGCAGCACACAAACTCAAAGCCACCATCCTCCTCCTGGTCCAGCATCTTCAGCCACGTCAACCACTGCTGTCCTCTTTGCCCCCTCTCAACCACCCGCCACTCCGCCTCTCGCCTTGAGCAGTTCCTGCTCATCTGCCCACAGTCAGGTGTCTGTCAAGGACATGTTTGAGCGTAAGAAGCCAATGTCACAAAGTCACCCCCTTGCCCGGCGTCTGACAGCTGGCTTGTCTAAACTCTTAGCCCGCCAGCTTTTACCATACAAGCTGGTGGAGTCTGAGGCCTTCAAAAAATTTGTAGCTATTGGGACACCGCAGTGGAAGGTACCCGGCTGAAATTTCTTTGCACAAAAGGCAATCCCCAACCTGTACTTGATTGTGCAAAAGGAAGTCATGGCATGTCTGGAACACAGTGTTGGGGCAAGGGTCCATCTGACCACTGATACCTGGTCTGCAAAGCATAGTCAGGGCAGATATATCACCTACACTGTGCATTGGGTAAACCTGCTCACGGCTGCCAAGCATGGAATGTGTGGCTCTGCAGAGGAGTTGGTGACACCACCATGACTTGCAGGCAGGCCTGCTGCCACCTTCTCTATTCCTCCTATTCCATCCTCTTCGATAACCTCCTCGGCTGAGTCCTCTTCTGCTGCTGCGTCTTGCTCCACATCAACAGCACCCCCCCAGCTCCCCTGGGGCTAGTCCACATCCCGGATACGACAGTGTCATGCCGTCTTGGGGTTGACTTGCCTAAAAACAGAGAGTCACACCGGACCAGCACTCCTGTCCACCCTGAATGCATAGGTGGATCAGTGGCTGACTCTGCACAAACTGGAGATTGGCAAAGTGATGTGTGACAACGAAAGCAATTTGTTGGCGGCATTGAATTTGGGCAAGTTGACACATGTGCCGTGCATGGCACATGTGTGCAATCTGATCGTACAACGCTTTGTGCATAAGTACCCAGGCTTACAGGACATCCTCAAGCAGGCCAGGAAGGTGTGTGGCCATTTCAGGCGTTCCTACACGGCCATGCCGCACTTTTCAGACATTCAGCGCCGAAACAACATGCCAGTGAGGCACTTGATTTGCGACAGCCCGACACATTTTAATTCAACACTCCTAATGTTCGACCGCCTGCTCCAACAAGAAAAAGCCGTCAACGAGTATTTGTATGACCGGGAGTGTTAGGACAGCCTCTGCGGAGCTGGGAATTTTTCTGCCACATTACTGGACGCTCATGCGCAATGCCTGTAGGCTCATGCGTCCTTTTGAGGTGGTGACAAACCTAGTCAGTCGCACCAAAGGCACCATCAGCGACATCATCCCATTTGTTTTCTTCCTGGAGCGTGTCCTTCGAAGAGTGCTGGATCAGGCCGTAGATGAGCATGAAGAGGAAGAGTTGTGGTCACCATCATCACCACCAGAAACAGCCTTATCAGCATCGCTTGCCGGACCTGCGGCAACGCTGGAAGAGGAGTCTGAGGAAGAGGAGTCAGAGGAGGAATGTGGCTTCGAGGAGGAGAAAGACCAACCACAGCAGGCACCTATCTGGTACCCATGGTGTTGTACGTGGCTGGGGGGAAGAACAGACCTTCAGTGAGATCAGTGAGGACGAGGAACAGGACATGAGGAGCTCGGCATCCAACCTTGTGCAAATGGGGTCTTTCATGCTGTCGTGCCTGTTGAGGGACCCTCATATAAAAAGGCTGAAGGAGAACAACCTTTACTGGGTGGCCACGCTACTAGACCCCCGGTATAAGCAGAAAGTGCCTGAAATGTTACCGAATTACCGGAAGTCGGAAAGGATGCAGCAGTTCCAAAATAAATTAAAAAGTATACTTTACACAGCGTATAAGGGTGATGTCACAGCACAACGGGAATCTAATAGGGGAGGAGGTAAAAGTAATCCTCCTCCTACCACGACCACGCCGGCAAGGACAGGACGCTTTACAGACGTGTTGTTGATGGAGGACATGCTGAGCTTTTTAAGTCCTATGCATCGCTACAGCCCTTCGGGGTCTACCCTCAGAGAACAACTTAACCGACAGGTAGCAGACTACCTCGAGTTAACTGCAGATATCGACACTCTGAGGAGCGATGAACCCCTTGACTACTGGGTGTGCAGGCTTGACCTGTGGCCTGAGCCATCACAATTTGCGATAGAACTTCTGGCCTGCAGGACCAGGACCTTCAGTGCAGCAGGAGGTGTTGTCACTGAGGAGAGAAGTCGCCTAGGTCAAAAAAGTCTAGATTACTTCACCTTTATTAAGATGAATGAGGGATGGATCGCGAAGGGACTGACAGTGGGCGATACATTTGACTAAAAAAGGCCTGATGACTGAGATGAGCTGCCTTGGGCTAAAAATGGTCCACACACTGCTGTATTTTATCTCTGAATGCCGGATGAATTGCATGACTTATCCACCACCAACTACGGTTCAAGCCGCAATATTTTAGGGCACTTTCTGCCTGGGAAACATCTATTTTTCTGGCCGCTGGTGCTTCACTGTGGCTTCAAAAACCAAACAAAAAAAAGGCGCATACATGTATCATTTCCCCTTCGTGATCGTTACCTTGTTGTGGTGAAGGGGCTTGCGTATCACAATGAAGCGACCACCTCTATGAGTGTGTTGGCAATGGCAATGTTGGCACACCCCAGATGATAAGGTCGTTGCTTCATTGTGAACAGACCAAAAGCGATCGGCTGGATAATTTTGCATAGAAAAAACATTAATTTTCTTTGTGATTATCTAAGGTGATCATTAAAGCCTACTAGGCCAACAATGGGCCCACACTGCAGAATCATTGTTTTCTGGGTCACTTAACTGTCACTGAACTACCTCAGCACGACCATAGGCTTTGAAAAAAAACCATTGCCTGCAATCTCCCAAACGTGTGCACAAGCACAGTCATCACTAAACCAAGATTGACGAATAGAGGAATACAATTTATGTCATGAGTGTGTCAACTATTGACAACTCTTTGTGGTTGTCTAAAATCTATTCCAAACACGTCCCCTGATAGGGGACGTAACAGGGATTAAATTGATAGGAATAGTACTACTTAACACGCCACACATATTGGGATTGCACAGTACATTACACAGCGCACGTGCAGTGCCCCAAATTGGAACTAAGAGGACCGACCAAGCATCTTTTTTCATCTCCCGGTTCCTAAAATCGATGCCATATACACGTCCCCTGATAGGAGACGTAACAGGGATTAAACTGATAAGAATAGTACTACTTAATATGCCGCTCATACCTGGTGGCACATTCGATTGCACGCGCAGTGCCCCAAATTTGAAGTAAGAGAACCGACCAAGCATCTTTTTCCATCTCCCGGTTCCTAAAATCAATGCCATATACAAGTCCCCTGATAGGGGACGTAACAGGGATTAAACTGATAAGAATAGTACTACTTAAGACGCCGCTCATATCTGGTGGCACATTCGATTGCACATGCAGGGATTAAACTGATAAGAATAGTACTACTTAACACGCCGCTCATATCTGGTGGCACATTTGATTGCACGCGCAGTGCCCCAAATTTGAAGTAGAAGGACAGACCAAGCAGCTTTTTCCATCTCCCGGTTCCTAAAATCAATGCCCTATACATGTCCCCTGATAGGGGACGTAACAGGGATTAAACTGATACGAATAGTACTATTTAACACACCATATAATAGAGGAAGTCTGAAAAAGAGGAGTCAGAGGAGGAAGGTGGCTTTGAGGAGGTGGAAGACCAAACACAGCAGGCGTCCCAGGGGGCTTGTTGTCACCTTTTGGGGACCCTTGGTGCTGTACTTGGCTGGGTGGAGGAAGAGACCTTCAATGACATCAGTGAGGGCAAGGAACGGGACATGGCTAGCTTGGTATCCAACCTTGTGCAAATGGGGAGTTTGCGGTTGTGCAAATGGACTGTTTGTGGTTGTTTGCCGTGCGTTAAACAGGGAGTTTGGTCTGTCACTGTGAAGCGGGCGTAACCGTTACACTACCTGATCGATACAACATCATACCTGATGTTTTAAAGCACGTTATTCCAAACAATTTAGGAATGTTAGGTGATTTATGCCCTTTATGGATTAAAACTCAACTCTGCGTCAACTACGTAATTTTCCATGGGAGTTTTGCTATGGATCCCCCTCCGGCAGGTGTTAGTCCCCTTGAAACAACTTTTCCTTCACTATTGTGGCCATAAAGAGTCCCTGTGGGTTTTAAAATTTGCCTGCCCATTGAAGTCAATGGAGGTTCGCCCTGTTCGCTCGTTCGCGAACATTTGCGAAAAAACTGAAAATTTTATGTTCGTGACATCTCTTCTTATCAGCATTATTTTTTTTAACCTCCTGGGCTTTTTTCAGGTTCGACTGAACCTGGGCCCAGACTGTGCACAGTTCCTTACCCACTAGATCGGCTTCCAGAATCTGGGAGGAAGATGGCGAAAATGAGTTAAAACGCGGATGAAATCCAAGATTACAAAAAAAAGGAGACATACGAGTAGATGAGTTCACCTGATTATTAAGGGTGAATTCAGCCAAGGACAAATGTTTCATCCAAATATGTTAGTTGTCGGAGACGTAACACCTCAAATACTGTTCAAGAGACTGATTAAGATGTTCAGTTTGACCGTTGGTTTCCGGGTGAAATGTGGAAGAAAAAGACAGAGAGAGATATTACATTTATGACAAAAGGCCCTACAAAAGTTTGAGACAAATTGAACGCCTTGAAACTACATTCTCTGGAATTCCATGTAAACGTATTACATGATCCACAAACAGGGAAGCTAGAGTCTTACCATTAGGTAATTTTGCCAGAGGAATGAAATGAACCATTTTGCTAAATCTGTCAACAATTACCCACACAACTGATTTACCCTCCGAAACCGATAGGTCAATGACAAAATCCATGGAAATATGAGATCACAGTCTACTAGGGATTGCCAGCGGTCATAACTCACCTATTGGACAGGACCTAGGAGTCTTGGACCTAACACAAACTACATAGGAGGATACATATGATTAGATATCTATAGACAAAGAGGGCCACCAGTAAAACCTGAACTCTAGTTCCTTAGTGGCATTAATACCTAGATGCCCACTGAAAACAGAATTGTGGCACTCACCTAGCAGCCAGAGATGCAAATGACCAGCGATAAACAACTTATCTTTAGGGGATTGTACTGGAGCCAAGTGTTGTCCCGCAGTGATCTTGAACGTTTTACACAATTACAAGCTGCTATCTGACTATCTTGGAATTCTATTGTCTACCCCAAAGAAAGATCTAGGGAAAGTTGCACATACAATGAAAAAAAGGAATTTTTCCCTGGAACAAGACCTACAAAGGTTTTACAGATCCATTAGATTAAAGGCACACTTCGAACAGCAACCACCAGGGCAGACATTCCAAACACTTACTCCAGTCTCAGACTTATCCATCAAATCCCTTAATTTAAAAAATAAAAGTACATTCATGCCCCCTAAAAATTATCACGCAGCAGAGGCCTTCATTGATCTGGTCCGAAAAGACATAGACAATACCCTAAAAGAATTAAAAGACAAACCCATGTATACACCCCATAATTTGAAAAGCGAAGAACGAATTGCCCTTAACATATTAAGGGAGGACAAAAGTATAACGATAAAACCAGCTGACAAAGGCGGAGCCATCGTGGTTATGGACACCACAAATTACGTTAGAGAGATAAAACGACAACTATTAGACACTACAACCTATTCTAAAGTACCTTTTAATCCCATTTTTCGTATTAAAAAAGAAATTATCTCTGTACTCGATGACGATCTCCAACAAGGGATAATTGATAAACCGACCTATACTTTTCTTCTCAATGAACATCCAGTCACTCCTGTTCTCTACACACTGCCCAAGATACATAAAAACTTAACAGATCCTCCTGGCAGACCCATAGTAGCATCCACCAACTCCATTCTCTCTCCAATCTCTATCTTTCTAGAAAAAATACTCACACCACTAATCAAAAACACCTGCTCCTTTCTACTTGACACAACTCACTTTCTATCAACCATTTCCACATTAGAAAACATACCCGATAATAGCCTATTAGTGACACTAGACGTAAACAGTCTCTATACTTCCATCACCCATGAAAGAGGAATTTCAGCCGTCTCCAGCCTTCTTTCAACCTCCAACTACACATCTAGTGCACAAACCTTTTGTCTCACACTTCTGAGACTAGTTCTACATAACAATTATTTCATGTTTGGGGATGAATTCTATATACAGAAACGGGGGACAGCAATGGGTGCTAACGTAGCGCCACCCTACGCAAATGCCTTTATGGCAAAATTTGAGGAAGATTATGTCTACTCTAACTCTCTTTTTCAACAATTTGCACTAACTTGGCATCGATATATCGATGACATTTTCTGTATCTGGACCGGCGATAGTGACTCACTCTCACAGTTTATTGACCACATTAACCAACAACATCAGGATCTTTCTTTTACCTCTCATACGGACTCAAACAGGATAAGCTTTCTAGACACATTGGTAGTTAGGACTCCAACCGGCTCATTAACCACTGATCTTTTCCGAAAACCCACTGACCGTAACACACTGCTTCATTATTCCAGTTGTCACCCTCGCAATACCAAGCAATCCTTACCACGATCTCAGTTTACACGAGTAACTAGAATAGTAGCCGACCCCTCACTCTGCAAACAACGCCTTAAAGAAATGGCAAGCAAATTCACGGATAGAGGCTACCCCATCAGATTACTTGAAGACGAACTGACCCTAGCCCAACAAACTCATTCATGCTCCTCCAGACCTGTAGCTTCCTCACGTATTCCTTTCATAACAACCTACCATCCTTTTGCATCAAAGATCCAAAATATAATTAAAAAACATTGGTCCATATTAGCACGGCCATATCCCAAAGTATCCGAGTTCAGTAACCCAATCCGTATGTGCTATAAACGTCCCACCAATCTCAAAGACAAATTAGTACAGGCTGATGTGGGCTCATCCCTACCACAAATACGACAAACCACTCTGGCCCCCCGCAAGACGGGCACCTACCCATGCTTACATTGTGCCCAGTGCACCAATGTCATGAAGGGAAATAGGATTACACATCCCCACTCAGGCAAAATCTACCAAGCAAAAGATTTTTATACTTGCAACTCATCCTTTGTAGTGTATCTTATTAAATGCCCATGTGGCCTTGCATATGTAGGCGAAACGACCCAATGCGTACGTGACCGTATATCCAAACATAAGTCCGACATCCGATGCAATAGAACTGAACTCCCGGTCCCACATCATTTTATATCAAATAAACATCAGATCAACCAGCTTCAATTCCAGGTGCTAGAATATGTGCCACAAAGCCGACGCGGAGGCAATAGAATCGCTCGTCTCAAAGAACGGGAATCCTTCTGGATCTTCGAGTTAAAGACTCTTTTCCCCCATGGAATGAACAGGGATTTTTATTTCAGGATTTAACTTAACCTATAAACAACTTTCTGTAAGGAATCAAAGAAAACCATATTCCTTGGATTTGACGTTTCATATGTTCTTTTCCATAAACTCAGCACCCATACGAACAAATAGACTATAACGCAATAAGTCTATTAGGATATCCATTTGTATGCTGTTATTAATTATTTGTTTAGAAAATTGTATATTCTATAAATTTAACTTTCTTTTCTCCTATTTCCACAGACAAAATGACCCCCATAGTCTCAACAACACAGGTAGTATATTATCATAGAGTGTAGTATATTATCGTAGTATATTATCATAGTGTTATTTATTAGTTGCCATAATAGACTTTCATATATAGTATACATCTTGGAGCCGATTATATTGTACATTCAACATATACAGTACATCATATAGTATCCAGTACTGTAGCGATTCTCATAGATACGTTCCTCTATCTCCCAGCGCATGCGCAATACAAAGCGAGCCCTGGCTCTATCTAACCTGTGAATACGAATCACTACGCATGCGCGAGTGACGTCACTGTCCTCGCGATATCTCGGCAAAAGCAGAGAGACGCCGGCGCCTGCGCAAATCTCCCCTATCTCCCTATTTAAACTCGCTACCAGCACGGACACACCAGGTCCTCCCTGATACCTCCGGTCTCCTGCACTAAGGTCTGTCTTCATCACATGTCTTATTATGTTATATTATTATGCCAGACGCACTACTTGTAGCGGTTCTCTATATATATCTATATATGCTTAATATTAGTGTTCTCCTGGATCCACTATACTTTGTTTTGTCGTTGATCCCCATTACCTATCTGTGTGAATCCTGACTACAAGGTATACCATCATGCAGCTACATTAATATGGCTCTCATCAGCTCCAAGCTTATCCAGTAGACATGTTTGCACTGTTCCCCAGAATCTATATTTAATGTCAAACCCAGGACATTTATATATTTGCAAGTCTTCTTGATATGATTATTCTGTGAGCTTTCTTCATAGGCTAATCAATGACCATACTCTGTGACCACACAAGTATGATTTTGCTTTAACCAATATCGTCGATTGCAGTATTAGAATAACTTGTACTTACATACTCTATGACCCTTTTATGTACAGGTCTCTATATAATTCTTACAACGAAGACACAGACAACTCCTACGTCCTGCCAAGCATTATCCAGCCTGCCTCATATGGCGCACTTAATTCATTTATTCTACTGTCTCTTTATGATAGACATCTATTGAAGTTGTAATACTTTTTCTATTATTTTGTTTTGACAATTTCTGTACCAATTATTGTCCATTAATATTGTACCTATGAGGTACTAAAAAAATGTTGTACCTATATATTTTTCAGGCCGTGATCAAGGTCTTAAACAGACCGAAACGTTGGCCAGTGTACCTATAAAAAGATCCATTTGGGATGGACAATAAATAAAAAAGAATCTTATCTTGCAATATTTTGAGTGCCGTGGTTTATATGAGTACACCCCAAATGACAGACCCCCACAGTCAAGGTTTCTTCTGGAGTACAATATTCTACTGTCCCGCCCACTAATGGTGTGGAATCTATAGCAATGATATGAATAGGGTTAGCAAAGGACAACATGGGCACACCAAGGTAAAGAGCAAAGTTATGGTCAAAAAAATTAGCGGCAGACCCAGAATCCACAAATACCTTCCCAAAGCCCTTACTGGAGCCAAAAGAAACAACCACCGGCAACAACACTTTCTCTTTAACCACCTTGGGAAATACCTTATCCTTCTTGGCTTCAGGACGTGGAGATCTCTGAGAAGGAGAAATTTTAGGACATTGTTGTAACCAGTAATCTGATTCTCTGCAGTAGAAGCAGGAACCCTTTTGAAGTCTCAGATCCCTCCTGGTCAATCCGAGCTGCCTGGGCTCTTCTGGATGATTCTCCAATTGGACTCTTGAGGGTGAGGGGTCGGGTGTGACCACCACCAGTGGAGATGTTAGTTGTTCTCTTTGTCTTTCCCTAATTTGTTGGTCCAGTCTAACAGCTAGAGTCATAGTTTGTTCTAAAGTGTCAGGGAGGGGGTAACTGACCAACATATCTTTCATGTCCTCTGAGAGCTCCAACCAAAACTGACATCTAAGTGCTGGATCATTCCAACCAGAGGAAACGCACCATTTCCGGAATTTGGTGCAATATTCCTCCACGGGTCTGTCTCCCTGACTAAGAGACCTTAATTGACTCTCAGCTACGGCCACCTTATCAGGTTCATTGTACAGTACATTTAAAGGGATTCTGTCACCCTATAGAGATGCCGACATGCACGGCTAGATCCCCGCTAGCATGTCTGCAATATACCTGTCCCATATCTCTGAGTGGTTTTATTGAGTGTAAAAAATGATTTTATATATATGTAAATCAGCCTGGTAAGGAGCCCAAGGGGCTGCACTAGCCGTTCTGGAGCCCAGCCATGCCTCCCTGTGAAGGAGCCCAGCATCGCCTGTATTCACAAATCTCCTCCTTGCTCACGAAGTCAGATCACTGTAATCTCGCGGAAGCCTGAAAAAACGCTTCAACGTTAGCTAGATAAGGGGAATCCGTGGGCAGATTCAGCACTAGCCATTCTGGAGCCCATTCTTGTCGGTCTCCCTGCAACAAAGAGATAACAATGCCTGCCCTTTGCTGTTCAGAGCATGAACAATGTGGATGTAAATGAAAATAAAGCTTTCTTTAAATGTCAGGAATCAAATTTTATCCCTTAAAAACAGTAAGGCATTTTGACATGAGATGCATTGATGCAATTCCTGCTGCTCACATAAGGTCTGTATGTTTAAGTAAGGCTTGTGATTCTGTGACGACAGAGGGGAGGGATAAGTGCTGCCCTAAAATACACCCCACCTCTGTCACTGCCTATTTGTACGGCCCGTTCTAACTGAAGGTGTACAACTTGGTGGCAGTCCCTCACTTAGATACGTGCAGGGGCCTAAGAAGATAAGAGGAATACCGTAACAGAGTCAGGCAAGCCAAAGTCAAAGCCAGGAGGTCATGCAGGTACACAGAGAGCAATACATTATTGAGGTCAAAACACAATACGGAGTCAGAAGCCAAGAGGTCACGTCAAATCCAGGGAGGTCACAAGGTCGATGTAAAAAACAGAGCCGAGGTCCAAGAACACAGAACTGCACAATAGGAAACTGCTGGTGAGGGTAGCAAGACCAATGACAGTCAACCTTGGTCAGCAGGTTACCTGTTTAAATAGGTCCTGGTGGTTTGTGTTTATTGACTAACAATACGGTAGTTCTGCACAGGTTCACTGATTTAAAACAGACTTTGAGAGACAACAAAACCATGGGTTTAAGTTCCTGAATGCTAAACAAAAAGTCTTGAGCTCCTTCTGCATAACAAATTCACCACTTGCAGTTATGGGCTTATCAGTTTAAATTTACTGTGCACATAAAAAAGTATCTTCTACAGTAGCTTGTTATTTTTGCTTTCCCTCCCAGGGGCCATGGTTGGAAATTGTCTTTGATATAGGCAGATATTACCCCAGTCTCTAGTAAGTTGAGTTGATAAAGTCTCCCCCCTGCAAGTAAGTCAATAAAGTTTAGGCATCACTCTGATTGTCCAGGATTTTATATTTTTTTTATTTATTTTTTTATGCATTTTTTTTATTATTAACATTTTTTTTTGTTTTAAGGATATATATCAAATATATAAAAGATATATTACAACATTTATGTAGACATAGCGACTGATCAATGTAAAGACAATCATAGATCAAATATAGTAACATACAGGGCATGATTAATGCAATGTATACCATCTAGCCACAAATGCATCTTATTAATATAAGTAAACTCAAAGGATATGTTGGTATGTAAAGAATTTTTTTTTTCCAAGGAGAAATAGCCAGAAAAGAAGATCACGAGTGGAGTTTCCAGTGGGAGAGTTCTTCTAGTCTGTAGGTCTGGTCTACTTTTTGTATTCATTTGGCTATATCTGGGACCTCTATGGAAAGCCAGGAGGACACTACCAGGATTCTGGCTACAGCTAGCAGTATAAGAAATGATGATGATCTACACCATTTGTTTAAACCTTTGAGGCCTAGATTGAGGAGGGTTAGGTCTGGGGAACAGGGGAGAGCGGTATTACAAATATGGTTACATTTTTTTTATTATGTTGCACCACCAGTCCTTAATGGTCTGACAACTCCACCAAATGTGGAAGAAAGAGCCTTTAGAGGCTTTGCATCTCCAACATAAGTCAGAATTACTTGGGAAGTAAATAGAGATTGTATCTGGTGTTTTGTACCATCTCGTCATAATTTTATAACCGTTCTCTTGAATTCAAATACATCTACATATTTTGTGAGGGGTTGAAAAGACCGTCGAGATCTCTGTATGAGATAAAAAACGGCCCAAGTCTTTCTCCCAGGTTCCAATTATAGCTGGTTTAATGAGAGATATGGGAGTTTTTAAACGGTTATATAAGGTTGAGATGATTCTTTAGGGTGGTTGTTTTGCACCAATTGTTGTGTCAAACCAGGAGGACAGGGGTTGTAAGGGGGATGTCTTAAGCAAGGATGTGATCTCAGAGTTGAGGAAGTTTTGTATGAAGGTGAGAACCATGGATTTCCCCAGATCTTCAAAGAGGTGTGGCAGGGGACTGACACAACCTTCATTGTTCAATAGTTCTGAAATTGGTATATTTTGAATATCTAATTGAAAAAGGGAGGAAGGAAGGGAGGAAGAATTTTTCCATATGGACCCATATTTTATGTGGAGGAGATCTAATCCAGTCCACTATTATGGCTAGATGTATGCCTTTCATATACATTTCTGGATCTGGAAGACCAATTCCTCCCAGTTGTTTAGGCTAAGCAAGAGTGTCGAAGGAGATTCTAGAACGCCGTCCTTTCCAGATGAACTTACGGACTACTTTGTTAAAATTAATAAAAAAGGATTTTGGTATTTTGATTGGGAGGGTTTGCATTACATAAGTCAGTCTGGGTAGAACCAACGCTGGAACCATGTTTTTCCTGCCAAACCATGAGAGGTATGGGAGGTCCAATGAGTCCATCTGTGAGATCATAGAGTGTAAAAGCGGTAGATAGTTGAGTTTGTATAAGTCTGCAATGTTGGGAGAGATTTTCACGCCAAGGTAGGTTAGTTGTTGTGTGGACCAATTAAATGGAGAGTGAGATTTGAGGGACTTAATAGCTGACAGGGGAAAACTTTTTTGAAGGAGTTGGGATTTTACAGGGTTATCTTTAAAGTTCGATAGGGGACCAAAAAGTTCTAGTAGAGATAAAATGGCTGGGAGGGATTTTTTCGGATTAGTTGTAAGGATCAAAAGTTCGTCGGCGAAGGCAGCCAGTTTGATTTCTTGATCCCCAACACTAAGACTCATAATATCTTTTTGTTGTCTTAAGGCCTGTAATAGCGTTTCCATAACCAGTACAAAGATAAGGGGAGATAGGGGGCAGCCCTGTCTAGTGCCGTTTTTAATGCGGAAGCTAGGGGATAGAGTGCAATTTACTGATACAGATGCCGAAGAAAAGTGGTACATAGCCATAACCGCGCTAGAGAATTAAATTTTGCAAGAGTAAGGTTAATATATAACCAGTCAATTCTGTCGGAAGCTTTTTCGGCATCTGTACCTAGCATGACTAGAGGGATCGCCTTATGGGATGGAAAATATAAAGCATTCAGTATTTTTATTACATTATCCTTCCCCTCTCTCCCTTTTACAAATCCTACCTGATCTGGGTGAACTAAAGAGGGAAGGAACTTTTGTAGTCTGTTAGCTAACAGACAGTTAGCTAAGGTCAGTGTTTAGTAAAGAGATGGGGCGGTAATTGAAACAGAATGAAGGGTCTTTGCCAGGTTTGGGGATGATTGTTATTGTGGCAATAGACATGTCAGCTAAAATAGGGGTGTTGAGGAGGGCACTGTTGCATATTGGGAGAAATTGAGGTAGGAGGATATCAGAAAAAGATCTGTAATAAGACAGAGGCAAGCCATCTGGGCCTGGACATTTCCCTGGTGGGGAAGATTTTAGCGCCTCTTGTAGGTCAGACAATGTAAACGGAGCAGCAAATAAGTCTTGTTGCGGAGATGAGAGGGTTGGGAGATCTAGTGAATTGAGGAAGGAGGATATATTGTGCTTTTTGTCATACCGAGGGTCTGGGAGGGGTGGAGAGGGGAGGTTGTAGAGGGATTCATAATAGAGTTTGAATTGTTCTGCTATCGCTTCGGTTCAAAACAGCGTGGAACCAGAAGGGGCATAAATGCTCAGCACATAATTAGCAAGTTTTCTATGTTTAATTTGATGCATTTGGCATTTTGTAGCTTTGTCACCATGGGCGAAGATATTTTGTTGTGAAGATAAGAAAAACTTAGCAGAACGCTCGTTTAGCATATTTTTTATTCAGTTTTAAGGGATATCAACTCAGATAGGTGAAGCTGGATAGGGATATTTTGTGAGTTTTTTCTAGGGAGTTGATCCTAGAGAGAAGGGAGTTTAGCTTTTTTTCAGATTCTTTTTCAGATAGGAGCCAAGACTAATTAATTGACCCCTTATATAGGCTTTGTGTGCATCCCCACAAAATATTAGGAGAGGTGGAGGGGGTTTGATTGATGGAGAAATATTCTTTTAGGAGAGATGTTATACGCTTTTTATGAGTATCATTATTTAGAATGGACTCATTGAACCTCCAGCAGGATTTCTTACCGGATCCCGAGGGATGGCGGAAAATTCTTCGCTCCGGAAGTGACGTATCGGCACTCAAAGTTTCGCTTGTTGGTTCTATCTTCCGATTTTTTGAGGCTCAGGCTTTAGTTGTCACAGCCAGTCGAATTTAAAGTGCACTGTTTTCTCGCAAGATATAAAAGGTATCGTCTTATAAGTAGGTCATGCTTGGATCTTTGATCAGATCACTGGAAACCAAACGCGTTTCGGGGACGCTTCTCCCCTACCACTGAGGAAGGGGAGAAGCGTCCCCGAAACGCGTTTGGTTTCCAGTGATCTGATCAAAGATCCAAGCATGACCTACTTATTAGACGATACCTTTTATATCTTGCGAGAAAACAGTGCACTTTAAATTCGACTGGCTGTGACAACTAAAGCCTGAGCCTCAAAAAATCGGAAGATAGAACCAACAAGCGAAACTTTGAGTGCCGATACGTCACTTCTGGAGCGACGAATTCGTCTCTGAACCCACGTGGGACGCTGAGTAAGTAACATCCGGGACGCCGGCTTTCAGCGGGATCCCAATACATCCAAGTGACTGACCGGCACGAAACGAAGGTAAGCCCACATAGTGGGTTATTACTAGGCATATTCCAACTGCCAAATTGCAAAACTTCGCATAAAAAGAAACATTATATCTAAAGTCTATTATAATCGGAACAGCCACACCATTGGACTTTTCCACCTATCAGGAAGGAGAAGAAGAAGGACCTTCACTTTTCTCCAATCCTTTTTGCCATTTTTCTTTATAGGTATTTTTCCTTTACAGGCATTTATTTGTGGATTATCATTGGGACTGACCTGCAATATAGATTAAGGAAATATATGACCTGATATATTTGTCATCACTGGCACCATATTGTGAAAATTTTGAAATTTGTTTTTTGATATATGTATTAACATATTTTAGCTTTTTAACCTTTTATGTATTCATTAATAAATTTTGTGATCTGCATTTGAACCATATGACCCCATGTGTTGAGAGTGCCAGTCTTCCAGTATTATATATATTTTGCAGTCGTGAAGGGTGAGTCACTTATAGACTAGAGCACCTCTTAGTGACTGCAAGTGGGTGTAGCTATTTCCTATATTACTCCTTTTTGATTGGAGATAAGTCCTGGTATATCTGAATAGGGACCTTGTGCAGGAGAATGGAAGGTGAAGCTCTGGCCGCTTTCAGGATCGCTTCTTTGTCCTGGAAATTCAGGAAACGGCAGATAATGTCCCTTGGAAGATTGTTTTCTTTGGGATGTGGGCGTAATGCTCTGTGTGCCCTTTCTATTATTAACATGGAAGGATCAAAGTCACCTAGAAGGGAAGCGACTATCTTCATGATAGCGGCTGGGATATCCAAAGCTGTGACCGATTCCGGGATCCCTCTGAAACGGAGGTTGTTTTGCCTGCCATGGTTCTCCTGGTCTTCCAGGGATGCATATAGCTGATTTATATGTGTTTGGCATATTGACAGGGATTGCATGACAGCGCTGTGGTCTAGGGTCGCAGATTGTGTAGTTTCCAAGTCCACCCTTTGGCCTCCTGTAACTTAGAGTATATGGGGTGTAAAGCCTCTTCCAGGGCTTGTTTAATGAAGAGGCGGGAGATCGGGAGGTTTTGCAACTTCTCCCGTTTCATCTTCACAGTTGGATTGGCTTGGTGCGCGGCAGCACACTGTGCTGTTGAGAGCCGCGGCCATCTTGGGATCCTTGGTCGGTCCGGCTGCTTGCTGTTTTTTCAAAAATGTGGTCATATCTGATACTTTAGCTGGGGGATACTTTAGCTTGCGGGGTGGGATCCCCATGCTTTGGTCCACCATATTTGACCATTTTGCGATCTGTAGGCTCAAGAATGCCGTCCCCACAGCAGGTTGAAAGCATGAGCTTCAGCCGGATGCAGCCATTCAGCACAAGCGCTAGCTCTGCCCCCCAGGATTTTAATATTGATGGCCTATCCTAGAGTCAGCTCCAGAACTAAAAAGCTCTGTCAGTAATGCAGTGGACATAGCTTGTAACTGTAGTGATGCTCCCATTCACAACAATGGGAGTAGTGCTATAGTTGCCAGCTCCATTCACTATGCAATGGATGGAGCTGTGTGGTTCTGGCATTGACTTTCAGTATCAGAGCAACTCTAAAACAGCTAACTGGAGAGAATGGAGGGTATAAGGCTACTGCTGATCTAATATTGATGGCTTATTCTGAGGATAGGTTATCAATATAAAATCTTGGCATACCTCTTTAACCACTTCAGCCCCGCTAGCTGAAACCCCCTTCATGACCTGAGCACTTTTTACACTTCGGCACTACACTACTTTCACCGTTTATTGCTCGGTCATGCAACTTACCACCCAAATGAATTTTACCTCCTTTTCTTCTCACTAATAGAGCTTTCATTTGGTGGTATTTTATTGCTGCTGACATTTTTACTTTTTTTGTTATTAATCAAAATGTAACGATTTTGTTGCAAAAAAATGACATTTTTAACTTTCAGCTGTAAAATTTTGCAAAAAAAACGACATCCATATATAAATTTTTCGCCAAATTTATTGTTCTACATGTCTTTGATAAAAAAAAAATGTTTGGGCAAAAAAAAAATGGTTTGGGTAAAAGTTATAGCGTTTACACACTATGGTACAAAAATGTGAATTTCCGCTTTTTGAAGCAGCTCTTACTTTCTGAGCACCTGTCATGATTCCTGAGGTTCTACAATGCCCAAACAGTAGATAAACCCCACAAATGACCCCATTTCGGAAAGTAGACACCCTAAGGTATTCGCTGATGGGCATAGTGAGTTCATAGAACTTTTTTTTTTTTGTCACAAGTTAGCGGAAAATGATGATGATTTTTATTTTTTATTTTTTTCTTACAAAGTCTCATATTCCACTAACTTGCGACAAAAAATAAAAAATTCTAGGAACTCGCCATGCCCCTCACAGAATACCTTGGAGTGTCTTCTTTCCAAAATGGGGTCACTTGTGGGGTAGTTATACTGCCCTGGCAATTTAGGGGACCAAATGTGTGAGAAGTACTTTGCAATCAAAATGTGTAAAAAATGGCCTGCAATATCCGAAAGGTGCACTTTGGAATATGTGCCCCTTTGCCCACCTTGGCAGCAAAAAAGTGGGACACATCTGGTATCGCCGTACTCAGGAGAAGTTGGGGAATGTGTTTTGGGGTGTCATTTTACATATACCCATGCTGGGTGAGATAAATATCTTGATCAAATGCCAACTTTGTATAAAAAAAATTGGAAAAGTTGTCTTTTGCCAGGATATTTATCTCACCCAGCATGGGTATATGTAAAATGACACCCCAAAACACATTCCCCAACTTCTCCTGAGTACGGCGATACCAGATGTGTGACACTTTTTTGCAGCCAAGGTGGGCAAAGGGGTACATATTCCAAAGTGCACCTTTCGGATTTCGCAGGCCATTTTTTACACATTTTGATTGCAAAGTACTTCTCACACATTTGGTCCCCTAAATTGCCAGGGCAGTATAACTACCCCACAAGTGACCCCATTTTGGAAAGAAGACACCCCAAGGTATGTCGTGAGGGGCACAGCGAGTTCCTAGAATTTTATTTTTTTTGTCAGAAGTTAGCGGAAAATGATGATTTTTTTTTCTTTCTCTTTTTTCCTTACAAATTCTCATATTCCACTAACTTGCGACAAAAATTTAAAAATTCTAGGAACTCGCCATGCCCCTCACGGAATACCTTGGGGTGTCTTCTTTCCAAAATGGGGTCACTTGTGGCGTAGTTATACTGCCCTGGCAATTTAGGGGCCCAAATGTGTGAGAAGTACTTTGCAATCAAAATGTGTAAAAAATGGCCTGCGAAATCCGAAAGGTGCACTTTGGAATATGTACCCCTTTGCCCACCTTGGCTGCAAAAAAGTGTCACACATCTGGTATCGCCGTACTCAGGAGAAGTTGGGGAATGTGTTTTGGGGTGTCATTTTACATATACCCATGCTGGGTGAGATAAATATCCTGGCAAAAGACAACTTTTCCAATTTTTTTTATACAAAGTTGGCATTTGATCAAGATATTTATCTCACCCAGCATGGGTATATGTAAAATGACACCCCAAAACACATTTCCCAGCTTCTCCTGAGTACGGTGATACCAGATGTGTGACACTTTTTTGCAGCCTAGATGTGCAAAGGGGTCCAAATTTCTTTTAGGAGGGCATTTTTAGACATTTGGATCCCAGACTTCTTCTCACGCTTTAGGGCCCCTAAAAAGCCAGGGCAGTATAAATACCCCACATGTGACCCCACTTTGGAAAGAAGACACCCCAAAGTATCCAATGAGGGGCCTGGCAAGTTCATAGAATTTTTTTTTTTTCGCATAAGTTAGCGGAAATTGATTTTTATTTAATTTTTTCTCACAAAGTGTCACTTTCCGCTAACTTAGGACAAAAATTTAAATCTTTCATGGACTCAATATGCCCCTCAGTGAATACCTTGGGGTGTCTTCTTTCCAAAATGGGGTCAGTTGTGGGGTGTTTGTACTGCCCTGGCATTTGAGGGTCTCCGCAATCATTACATGTATGGCCAGCATTAGGAGTTTCTGCTATTCTCCTTATATTGAACATACAGGTAATGAGATTTTTTTTTTCCGTTCAGCCTCTGGGCTGAAAGAAAAAAATGAACGGCACAGATTTCTTCATTCGCATTGATCAATGTGGATGAAAAAATCTCTGCCCAGAAAAAAAAATGGAGGGGAAAGGCGTCTGCCAGGACATAGGAGCTCCGCCCTACATCCATACCCACTTAGCTCGTATGCCCTGGCAAACCAGATTTCTCCATTCACATCAATCGATGTGGATGAATAAATCATTGCCAGGATTTTTATTTTTTTTTATATATATACAAAGTGTTTGCCAAAGCATAGGAACGCCGCCTCCTCCTCAGCTCGTATGCATCGGCAAACGTATCTGTTACTGCAGAGTAGAAATCTCGTCTTGCAGCGCCGCATACACTGACTTGCGTGTAATCTGACAGCAGCGCAATGCTTCTGTCAGAATGCACATCAGTGCTGCAGCTAATCGATCGGTTGGTCCACCTGGAAGGTAAAAAAAGAAAAAAAAAAAAAGAAAAAACCAGGCCGCAACGCAATAATTTTATTAACTTTGCAACAGAACATAGAAACTTTAACTTTTTTAACTGAACATTAACTTTTTTGCTTACTGGTGTTTTTTTTTTTTTTACCTTTATAGAACAAACCTCTCCTTCCCCATGAGTCAATGTGCAAAGCGCAAATCGCCCAAAGATGTGGCGAAGTGCGTTATGCACTTTGTCCCAGGTGAAAGGAGACGTTTGCAGCATCTGTGTGAGTGAATGGGCCCTAATAGCCCTGTGTGCCTATCCTGGTGAGATGATCCCTATGCTAATAGTGTACCTGTGAGTGGTACTTCCGGAAACACTCTCCAAAGCATAGGGCAGGGTGGTCAGGACAGTCAGGACAGAAATAGCGGGTGTCACGACTTATTCCACTCCTGCTACAGACACGACATCTTTTTCGGGGTGACGGTTGGGTTGAGGTACCAGGAACGACATTGGGGAAATGTCGCTCGTGTAGACGGCTAACTACACTGGTGGATGGGGCCACGGAACCTCCTGGGTACAGGAGGTTCTCGATGATCTCTTCCTGAAATTTGAGGAAGGATCCAGTTCTCCCAGCCTTACTGTAGAGAACAAAACTATTGTACAGAGCCAATTGAATTAAATATACAGACACCTTCTTATACCAGCGTCTGGTTCTGCGGGAAACTAAATACGGAGACAACATCTGGTCATTGAAGTCCACCCCTCCCATGTGGAGGTTATAGTCGTGGACTGAGAGGGGCTTTTCAATGACACGGGTTGCTCGCTCAATTTGTATTGTCGTGTCTGCGTGAATGGAGGAGAGCATGTAAACGTCACGCTTGTCTCTCCATTTCACCGCGAGCAGTTCTTCGTTACACAGTGCGGCCCTCTGCCCCCTTGCAAGACAGGTGGTAACGAGCCGTTGGGGGAAGCCCGCGCGACTAGTTCGCGCGGTACCACAGGCGCCAATCCGTTCTAGAAACAAATGCCTAAAGAGGGCCACACTTGTGTAGAAATTGTCCACATAAAGATGGTACCCCTTGCCGAATAAGGGTGACACCAAGTCCCAAACTGTCTTCCCACTGCTCCCCAGGTAGTCAGGGCAACCGACCGGCTCCAGGGTCTGATCTTTTCCCTCATAGACACGAAATTTGTGGGTATAGCCTGTGGCCCTTTCACAGAGCTTATACAATTTGACCCCATACCGGGCGCGCTTGCTTGGGATGTATTGTTTGAAGCCAAGGCGCCCGGTAAAATGTATCAGGGACTCGTCTATGCAGATGTTTTGCTCTGGGGTATACAAATCTGCAAATTTCAGGTTGAAATGGTCTATGAGGGGCCGAATTTTGTGGAGCCGGTCAAAAGCAGGGTGGCCTCTGGGACGGGAGGTGCTGTTATCACTAAAGTGCAGGAAACGCAGGATGACCTCAAATCGTGTCCTGGACATAGCAGCAGAGAACATGGGCATGTGATGAATCGGGTTCGTGGACCAATATGACCGCAATTCATGCTTTTTTGTCAGGCCCATGTTGAGGAGGAGGCCCAGAAAAGTTTTAATTTCGGAAACTTGGACTGGTTTCCACCGGAAAGGCTGGGCATAATAGCTTCCCGGGTTAGCGGTTATAAATTGTGTGGCATACCGGTTTGTCTCTGCCACAACTAAGTCTAAGAGCTCCGCAGTCAAGAACAGCTCAAAAAATCCCAGGGCCGAACCGATCTGAGCTGTCTCAACCCGAACTCCAGACTGGGCGGTGAAAGGGAAAACTACAGGTGCGGCTGAAGTTGGGGACTGCCAATCAGGGTTTGCCAGCACCTCTGGGATTCTAGGGGCTCTACGGGCACGTCTTTGCGGTGGCTGCGACGGGGTCACTACTGCACATGCCACCGTACCAGCTTCAACTGCCCTTCTGGTGCTCGCTACTTCACCAGGTTGTACGGCAGTGCTGGTACTAGGTCCAGGAAGGGCTGGGCTGCTGGTGTATGCCTCACCACGTAATCCGACAGCACCAGCCCCACTCTGCTGCTCTTGAAGCGGATCCTGCGCAATCTGCGGTCTAGCGACACGGGGCCAGGTACGCCTGGTGCTATCAGGGACCTCAGCCTCCTCGTCCGAACTTTGGGTCAGAGAGCCACTGCTTTCTACAGGTTCGTATTCTGACCCGCTGGATTCATCAGATGAGGGTTCCCACTCCTCATCCGACTGGGTCAGAAGCCTGTAGGCCTCTTCAGAGGAATACCCCCTGTTAGACATGTGGGCAACTAAATTTAGGGGTATTCCCTGAGACTACCCAAGAAAAAAAAGCAAGCCTGTCTTACAAAGGGGAGGCTAGCGAAGTACCGGAGGCCGCTGCGGTTGATAAAAAATATCAAAACTGATTTTTTTTATCGCCGCAGTGCGTGTAAAGTGAATGTGCAGCGATCAAAAAAATTTTTTTTTTTTGTCACTGCGGTGGGGCGGGTGTGGGCGAACGCACGTGTGGGCGAGCGATCAGGCCTGATCGGGCAAACACTGCGTTTTGGGTGGAGGGAGAACTAAAGTGACACTAGTACAATTATAGATCTGACCGTGATCAGTTTTGATCACTTCCAGATACTATAAAAGTACAAATGCTGATTAGCGATACGCTAATCAGCGAATAACGGACTGCGGTGCGGTGGGCTGGGCGCTAACCGATCCCTAAACTACCTAACCAAGGGGCTAAAACTATACTGAAACCTAACGGTCAATACCAGTGAAAAAAAAAAGTGACAGTTTGCACTGATCACTTTTTTCTTTTCACTTGTGATTGACAGGGGCGATCAAAGGGGTGATCAAAGGGTTAATTGGGGTTCAGGGGGGTGATCTGGGGCTAGTATGAGGTGTTTGGTGTACTCACTGTGAAGCCTGCTCCTCTGCTGGATCCAACCGACGAAAAGAACCAGCAGAGGAGCAGGCAGCCATATAACAGATCATATTTACAAATATGATCTGTTATCTGGCTTCTGATTGGATTTTTTTAAAATCAGCAACCTGCCAGCCAATGATCGCGGCTGGCAGGTTGCTGACGAAATACTCCTGTGCGAAATGCCGGCCCGAACTGCGCTTCTCGCGAGATGACGCGTATATGCGTGACTCTGCGCAGCGCTGCCACCTCCGGACCGCACATCTGCGTTAGGCGGTCCGGAGGTGGTTAAGGTGGCAGTTCAGATAGATCAGCAGCACATGTGAATGGTTATAAATCCAGATTATGATGGATATTGTGAAAATCAGAAGACCCCATTGAGCAGTTTAGTTGGATGTAAAGGATAATTATGTCTACATCAGGGTTATCTCAGGAGCGTGTAACTTGAAGAATGTTGAAGAACCAGAAAAATTATCTTTTCAGCATCAAGAACGACTGAATTGAAGATGCACTGGCACTGTTTAAAGAAGACTTGGGTAAAAAAATCAATTTACTAAAGTGAGAGGTATGGGATTTGGAAGAGTCACAAGAAGATTCAGAAGTTTCTGGATAAATATTCATACTGGCCTCTTGAAAATATTGGAAACTATTGGTAACAGGAATCAGAGTTACAATGTTACAATATCAGCAATATGCATCGGAGTTTCTTGGATGTGGAAGACAAATTACACAATTGAAAAGAAGAAGAACTGTTTGTTCATATTATAGGCATAGGCCTTGAGTTAGATGGTGCCTTTTTCCACCGATAACAACCCTGTGTGGCATTATTTCATAGACTCATCTGAAGGAGTGATTGGTGAATTATTGAAGACAGAAGATAGACATTGAGTATGTTCCTTTCCTTGAGATCTCTCCAGGCATCAAATTCTCACTCTGGTAGCCAGGGAAACAGATAACAGTACAAAAGGAAGATGTTATTCTAAATAAATCTGATGCCATGAAATTTTATTTTACAGTGTATTGGCCAGGTTTGGAAGTACCGTTTTTGAAACAAATGAGAGCTGAAGGAGAAATATACCAGAAAGAAGAGAAATGTGGACAGGAAAGATGCCATTGAATTATTATATTTCCAAGCCACAACTTCTCCAACAAACAGGCTATATTCACATTTCATGTGCATTTTTCATGGATGCAAACACTTGTACAAACTTGCATCAGAGTTTAGTATCTGCAAAGTTACAATGTCAGGATGTATGTCAGTGCTTTGCTATGATTGAGCCACTCTTTGCAAAACACAGCAACTATTTTACTTTATTTATTTGGATCAATGTTTTATGCATTGTATCAGTGAAAAGCAAGCCATATCGATGACATCTGCGTGTAGTCTGTGGTTTCCACAAACCCTATGAATATTGCATAGTCTTCCACAAAATAGACCAAAGTAGTGAATGCTCCCATTCATTTCTCTATCTTTTGAATTGTAAAATAGTGGCTGCCATTTGTACAATTTGTGCAGAAAGAATGCTTAAAAATTCAGCTTAGTTGGAAACTGAAGTTTTGGGGAAATTCATTGCAAATTCAATTAGTTTAAATCTATTTGCTAATCAGCATATGAATGAATACAAAGTCACAATTTTAAATACCCATAAATCCCAACCTCCATTGGAACTCTTTGGTAGAAGCCTTTGAAATAAATGGTTATTCATATAACATACATTTATGTGTCATTAATGCTAGAGATGAGCGAATCGAAGGTGACGAAGTGGAATTCGATCCAAATTTCAGGAAAAATGCAAATTTCCTTGTGCTTCGTGGTAACTGTTGGCAATTTTTCCTAAAATGGCGGCTACACTTGTGACAACATGGAGTAAGGAACTCTAGAAGGCGGAACCACCCAGATTGACATGCATGCATGCAGCCAATCAGCAGCCAGCCAGCCCTGTGATGTCAAAACCTTATAAATATGGCGGCAATCTTAGAGTCAGACATTTTCCAGCATTCAGAGAGCAGGGACAGACGTGAGAAGGCGCTAGGGACAGCAATTGGAAAAACCTCATTGTGAAAAAAAAAAAAAAAAAAGTTATAAGTGGAGGGAAAGGATAGGGAGGAATCATTTCACAGCATCTTAATGCAGGGAGAGATGTCAGAAGGCGCTAGGGACAGTGTTAGAAAAGCGATTTACAAGTGCAGGGAAAGTATAGGGAGAAATCATTTCACAGCATCTTAGTGCAGGGAGAGACGTTCAGAAGGAGTTAGAGACAGTGCTAGAATGTGATTTACAAGTGCAGGGAAAGATTATTTGGGGATCCAAATAACCATTTTAGAGCTCTGTTATTCAAGCAATTTGTTCTTGGGGTGCAAGTGCTATGTTGAAAAGCCTTTTCAAACAAGAAAAATATATACGCAGTTCACTTCTGCAGTTATATGTGTTGAAAGCGTATAGAAAGAAAAAAATATACGCACTTCACTGGTGCACTTATTTGTGGCAAAAGCGTTTAGTGGCCTATTTCATTACAGAAAGAAAAAAATATACTGTATGCATTTCACTGGTGCATTTATTTCTGCTAAAAAGGGTTCACTGGCCTATTTTAGTACAAAAAGAAAAATATATTCTCAGTTCATGTTGGCGGTTATATGTGTTGAAAACATGGCTGGGAGTCAGCAGGGTGACAGCAGGGTGAAAGCAGTGAGTCAGTAGGATGGCAGCAGTGGGAGGTCAGGAGCCAAACATGCCCGGGGTAGACTACCTGCTTCGTAGCAGCCTACCTGCCGGGAAGAAGTGGTGCAGAGGTTCACGGAAGTAGAGGCGGTAGCAGTCAGTCAGTATGGCTGTTATATGTGTTATTTTGTATTTCAGTACAAAAATTAAAAAATATATATTCTCAGTTCACGTCGGCGGCAGTTATACACTCAGCTAAAGAATTATTAGGAACACCTGTTCTATTTCTCATTAATGCGATTATCTAGTCAACCAATCACATGGCAGTTGCTTCAATGCATGTAGGGTTGTGGTCCTGGTCAAGACAATCTCCTGAACTCCAAACTGAATGTCAGAATGGGAAAGAAAGGTGGGCTACAACAGCAGAAGTCCCTACTGGGTACCACTCATCTCCACTACAAATAGGAAAAAGAGGCTGCAATTTGCATGAGCTCACCAAAATTGGACTGTTGAAGACTGGAAAAATGTTGCCTGGTCTGATGAGTCTCGATTTCTGTAGAGACATTCAAATGGTAGAGTCCGAATTGGGCATAAACAGAATGAGAACATGTATCCATCATGCCTTGTTACCACTGTGCAGGATGGTGGTGGTGGTGTAATGGTGTGGGGGATGTTTTCTGGGCACACTTTAGGCCCCTTAGTGCCAATTGGCCATCATTTAAATGCCACGGGCTACCTGAGCATTGTTTCTGACCATGTCCATCCCTTCATGACCACCATGTACCCATCCTCTGATGGCTACTTCCAGCAGGATAATGTCCCATGTCACAAAGCTTGAATCATTTCAAATTGGTTTCTTGAACATGACAAGGAGTTCACTGTACTAAAATGGCCCCCACAGTTACCAGATCTCAACCCAATACAGCATCTTTGGGATGTGGTGGAACGGGAGCTTCGTGCCCTGGATGTGCATCCCTCAAATCTCCATCAACTGCAAGATGCTATCCTATCAATATGGGCCAACATTTCTAAAGAATGCTATTAGCACCTTGTTGAATCAATGCCACGTAGAATTAAGGCAGTTCTGAAGGCAAAAGGGGGTCCAACACCACATTAGTATGGTGTTCCTAATAATCCTTTAGGTGAGTGTATGTCTTGAAAGCGTTTAGTGGCCTTTTTCAGTACAAAAATAAAAATACATTTTCAGTTCACGTCAACAGTGGTTATATGTCTCAAAACCATTTTGTGGCCTATTTCAGTACAAAAAGAAAAATATATACGCATTGCACTTCTGCAGTTTTTATTATTTCAGTACAAAAACAAAATATATTCAGTGTTCACTTTTGCAGTTATATGTGGAAAAATCTTTATTGACGTATTTTGGGTAAAAAAACAAAAATTTTATTCAGTGTTCAGCAATGCGGTTATATACGGTAAAATCTTTATTGAAGTATTTCTGTCGAAAAACTAAATTAATTCAGTGGTCAGCGCTGCGGTTATATGTGGTAAAATCTCCATGATGTCTCCATGATAAATCTGCAGCATGGGGACCCCGTGTGGTTTCTACACAATTTCAAAATCATCCTTCAGCGGGGCGAATAGAAGTATTTCAGTTGAAAAACAAATTTAATTCAGCATTCAGTGCTGCAGTTGTATGCAGTAAAATCTTTAGTGATGTATTTCAGTCAAAAATTTTTTTTTTATTGAGCATTCACCACTGCGGTTATATGCGGTAAAATCTTTATTGACTTATTTCGGTCAAAAAACTAATTTTATTCAGAGTTCAGCACTGCGGTTATATGCAGTAAAATCTCCATGACGTTTACATGATAAATCTGCAGCGTGAGGGCCCCGTGTGGCTTCTACACACTTTCTAAATAATCCTTAAGCGGGGCGAATAGATGCCGAATGACCGGGCTGCTCCTTGACCTTCCCAGGAGCTGCTTCCAGGAGCAGCGGTTCATTTCTGAGATGCCCATATAGTGTGGGGAGAATCCGAAGACCCTCTCCATCTCCGTGCACCAATGGATGTCCCCTTTCCCATCCATGATTACTGGGAACTCGTGAGGTTTTCCCTGACAAAGAGACCAGGGGCTAGTAGTTATGGTTTCAATCTTGATGAACTTTGTGACTCTTCCAGGCTACAAGCTATCTTGAAGCGTTGTCTTCTCATTGTCTGTAGCTACTAGAGACCTGTTCATGCCAGGCAGGTTCCCTCAGAAGTATCTGACATGATGAGCAGCCAAATCCGCACTTGCATCAGTCTTGGCAGGATTCGTCTCCAGGTGGAGAGAAATTGTTTTTTGAAATTCTTTCTCCATCGCAGCCAAGACGATGAATAAACAGAAAACTGGCAGATTCTCTCCTGTACTAGGCAACACTTAATTTTTATTATTAAATGTATTAAATATTTATTATTAAATTGAACCAAAACTTGATTAAAATTATAAGAAAGTAAACTTAAATTCCCCAATATATTATCCAAATATTTGAGGTAGATTCATGCCGCTCAGTGGTTTCCTCATACTGCTGCCACCTTCACATTTTGTCATTGTACCACTCGGTGGCCTCCTCATGTGGCTGCCAACTCCAGACTCTGTCTTTGTGCCACTCTGTGGTTTCCGGATGCTGCTGCCCCCTCCAGACTCTGACATTGTGCCACTTGGTGGCCTTCTCCTGATGCTGCTACTGCTGCTGCCTCCACATCCACACTCTGTCATTGTGCTACTTGGTGGCTTCCTCATACAGCTGCGACCTCCACACTCGGTCATTGTGCCACTCTGTGGCCTCCTCATACTGCTACAAACTTCAGACTCTGTCATAGTGCCACTCACTGGCCTTCTCCTGATGCTGTGACTGCTGCTGCCGCCACCTCCATACTCTGTCATTGTGCCACTCTGTGGCCTCCTGATGCTGTTGCCACCTTCACACTATTATTGTGCCACTCTGTGGTCTCCTCATGCTGCCACCACCTCCAGACTCTGTCATTGTGCCACTATGTGGCCTCCTGATGCTGCTGCAACCTTCAGACCCTGTCATTGGGCAACTCTGTGGTCTCCTCATGCTGTTCCCACCCGGCTCACTTCATGACTAGGGCACTATTTTGCCTTTTGACCTGGCTAACATCATCATTTGTTTGACCCTTCTTCTGATCTGTCAGAAGGAAGGAAAAATGAAATGCACAATGTATGGTCCCCGTTTTTTGTGAGATATTATTTTGACAGATCAGAAGAAGGGCAAATTAATCAACACAAACTTACTGCTGACACCCTCTCCAATCTGTTCTACTTGTATAAGCGTTTAATAGAACAGGTTCTGATAACATCTATGTGGAATCAGCTGACGACAGTGTAAAAGGAGTGTGCTTCTTCCTGGCACTAATATTGACCTGTAAGGTCGAATTCATACTTGAGTTATTCGGTCAGTTTTGGCCCCGTGACTGCCCTAATAAGTGTAGTGTGCAGTGATTCTAAGAGTGATGCCTGTCATCTGCATGTGATAGGGACTGACAGTATTATTTCACTTCCAAAGCAGACTCCCTATGTGTGTTACTACAAGGCACAGTGTTCTACACCACTATAAAGACTCTCAGCAGCCAGGAAATAGACGTTTTTAAATGTAATTTGCCGCAAATATATACAGATCAAACCACATTTTTCCCCATAAATTAGACGAACCGGCAAATCAAATTTTTAAAAAATTCGCTCATCTCTAATTAATGCCATAAATGTCTCATATAAGCAGATTCCAACTTCAAGATCCACACTGTCACAGGGCACCAGCTTTGTCTGTGCATCTGGTGCCCTGTGATAACTTCGGAACAAGCACGTGTGCTGCGTCCTCGTCTGAACTGAGCACTCGGCGCTCAGCGGTTTGCAGGGGGATGAGTCATGTGACACTGGCCACGTCACATGACTCCTTCTCTCCCCTATTTAACAGGCAGCCTGCCTCGTGTATCCTTCATATGACATTTGACTTGGTATTAGTATTTGGGCTTGTTATTTGACTTTGTCTCTCTCTTGCTCCTTTTCTACTGTTGCTTATCATGGTATTTGACTTCTGCTTGACTTAGACTTGTCCTCGCCTGCTCCCTGTGTCCCACTGCTTCTCCTGGTACTGACTCTCGTTTGTATATTGACACTGCCTCTGCTTGTCCCCTGGTACAGCCTAGATTTCCTGGTTTTGACCTTTGCTAGTTCTATTTCTCTGTGTTGTTCAGTGTTGTTTGTCTTCCCGCACTTACTTAGGTTAGGTATCACCACCCAGTTGCGCTCCATTGCCTAGGACAGGTAAGTGCAAGTAGGCAGGGACAGGGGCGTGGGTGAAGTCAGTTTGCACCTTTCCAATTCCCCGTCTCATGAAGCACACATATGTTAAGAAAAGGAGTCACTTTCTCTTTCTTAAGAAAGTGAATAATACTTTGGTTCCTTAGACTCGTAGGTTCCTTAGAATTCCCAAGAGAAATATAGTATATTCAGGCCATGGATCCCAAAAAGTAGCAGGGATATTGCCAAAAAGAGATTGTTTAAAACTACACAGGCACTACACAACCTGGACCTCCTGTGACATCTGCAGTACCTGTGCTTCAGCAGACATCCGTAGTACTGTAACTACTATTCCTGTTCCTGTTATCCTAAAGGGAACATGTCACACTGAACATGGTGTCTGAGCTGAAGGCAGCATGCCATAGAGTCTTCTACCTTTAAGACTACTTTCAAACTAGCAGCACGGACCTCCGGCAGGCTGTTCCATCGGGTAAAGAGCCTGTTGGATCTGTTCTGCCGCTAGGGTGAAAGTAGCCTAAGGAGATTTATGTTATAGAGGGGAGCTGGTGAGCAGTATAGCGGTCAAAACAGAGATTGTTATGTAGCATCTTGATTAATCAATTGTCAGGATCAATTGTACAATGGTGTCATCTCAGCTCAAATGGACACTACTTAATACTGTATATAGTTGTTTTTTTGTGTGTATGTTTTGTATTGCTATTTGACACTATAGTGCAGTTATATAATATACTGAAGTGACACAATTACATCACATACTGTATATACAATAGTTTATTATGTGTGAGACCCACATTTGAACCAATGTTTACATTGTGTGCAATTTTCATTTTAACATTTTAATGACAAAATTAAATTGCCTTGTTATACTCTTCTTTGTTGAGTCAGCTTCTGATGGTTTATGTATTTAATTTCAATTTCAATTGAATAAAAATACACTGCCCATCGCAAAAAAATGTCGCCACCAAAAATATTTTGATGGGCCGCCTTTAGCTTTGATTATGGCACGCATTTGCTGTGGCACTGTTTCGATAAGCTTCTGCAATGTCACAAGATTTATTTCCATCCAGTGTTGCATCCATTTTTCACCAAGATCTTGCATTGATGATGGTCTGACTTCTGCGCAAAGTCTTCTTCAGCACATCCCAAAGATTTTCAATGAGGTTAAGGTCTGAACTCTGTAGTGGCCAATCCATGTGTCAAAATGATGTCTCATGCTCCCTGAACCACTTTTTCACAATTTGACCCCAATGAATCCTGGCATTGTCATCTTGGAATATGCCCGTGCCATCAGGGAATAACAAATCCATTGATGGAATAACCTGGTCATTCAGTATGTTCAGGTAGTCAGCAGACCTCATTCTTGGAGCACATACTGTTGCTGAACCTAGAAGTGACCAACTGCAGCAACCCCAGATCATAGCACTGCCCCCACAGAGTAGACACTGGGCATGATGGGTGCATCACTTCATCTGCCTAACTTCTTACCCTGATGTGCTCATCACTCTGGAACAGGGTAAATCTGGACTCATCAGACCACATGACCTTCTTCCATTGCTCCAGAGTCCAATCTTTATGCTCCCTAGCAAATTGAAGCCTTTTTTTATGGTTTGCCTCACTGATTAGTGAATTTCTTATGGCTACACAGCTGTTCAGTCCCAATCCCTTGAGTTCGCTTTGCATTGTGCATGTGGAAATGCTCTTATTTTCAATATTAAACATAGCCCTGAGTTCTACTGGTGTTTTTCTTTGATTTGATTTCAGCAAATGTTTAAGTGATCACCAGTGCTCCCCCCACACCCTTCAACAATCCTCTAATCTGCCATGCATCTAAAGTAATCCCATAGTCTATATATTAATACATACAGATCTCAAATAGAGTTGAGCGAACCCGAACATTTACGTAAAAGTTCGGGTTCGGTGTTTGGCGATTTCCATGGCACTTTTTAAAAGGCTGCAAAGCAGCCAATCAACAAGCGTCATACCACTTGCCCCAAGATGCCATCAAAGCCATGCCTACTATTGGCATAGCTGTGATTGGCCAGAGCAGCATGTGACCCAGCCTCTATTTAAGCTGGAGTCACATAGTGCCGTCCGTCACTCTGCTCAGATTAGTGTGGGGATAGGCTGCAGCTGCTGTGAGGGACAGATCAGGGAGGACTCTTATGAATAACTGCTTCTTTACTCAGCAATCTACAGAAAATGTGTTTTGTGGGTGCAGTGCACAATTGTTTTACTGAAAACAAACTATTTTTCCTTTAGTTAGTCAATACATAATCGGCAGCCATTTTATGCAACGATAGTGCACCAGCACAGGATATCTGCATGTCTGCAAGTTCAGAAATACTGCTTTGAGACACTGGGGTTAAACAAAAAAAAAAAAAACTCAGCTTCACATAGTGCACATCTAGGATTATCGCTGCATAAGTGACTGTTCAATTTAGGCCAGAAATATGGCATTCTCATACTAGGGCATACTGGGGTGAAAAAAAAAACCTCTGGGTCATATAGTGCACATCTGTGATTATCGCTGCATATGTGACTATTCAATTTAGGCCAGAAATAAGGCATTTTCATACTGGGGTGAAAAAAAACCAAAACTCTGTTTCATATAGTGCACATCTAGGATTAAAGCTGCATAAGTGACTGTTCAATTTAGGCCAGAAATACGGCATTCTCATACTAGGGCATACTGGGGTGAAAACTGGGGTGAAAAATACCTCTGGGTCATATAGTGCACATCTGTGATTATCGCTGCATAAGTGACTGTTCAATTTAGGCCAGAAATAAGGCATTCTCATACTGGGGTGAAAAAAAACAAAAACTCTTTCATATACTGCACATCTAGGATTATCGCTGCATAAGTGACTGTTCAATTTAGGCCAGAAATATGGCATTCTCATACTGGGGCATACTAGGGTGAAAAAAACCTCTGTTTCATATAGTGCACATCTAGGATTATAGGTGCATAAGTGAGTGTTACATTTATGCCAGAAATACGGCTTTGGCAAACTGGGGCATACTGGGGTGAAAAACAAACCTCTGGGTCATATAGTGCACATCTGTGATTATCGCTGCATAAGTGACTATTCAATTAGGCCAGAAATAAGGCATTTTCATACTGGGGTGAAAAAAAAAAAAAACTCTGTTTCATATAGTGCACATCTAGGATTAAAGCTGCATAAGTGACTGTTCAATTTAGGCCAGAAATACGGCATTCTCATACTAGGGCATACTGGGGTGAAAACTGGGGTGAAAAATACCTCTGGGTCATATAGTGCACATCTGTGATTATTGCTGCATAAGTGACTGTTCAATTTAGGCCAGAAATAAGGCATTCTCATACTGGGGTGAAAAAAAACAAAAACTCTTTCATATACTGCACATCTAGGATTATCGCTGCATAAGTGACTGTTCAATTTAGGCCAGAAATATGGCATTCTCATACTGGGGCATACTAGGGTGAAAAAAACCTCTGTTTCATATAGTGCACATCTAGGATTATAGGTGCATAAGTGAGTGTTACATTTATGCCAGAAATACGGCTTTGGCAAACTGGGGCATACTGGGTGAAAAAAAAAACTATGTTTTATATAGTGCCCATCTAGGATTATTGCTGCATAAGTGACTGTTCAATTTAGGCCAGAAATATGGCATTCTCATACTGGGGCATACTGGGGTGAAATTTTTTTAAAAACCTCTATTTCATGTAGTGCACATCTGTCATTATAGGTGCATAAGTGAGTGTTACATTTAGGCCAGAAATGTGGCTTTTGCATATTGGGCCAAACCGGGTGAAAAAACTAAACAAAAACCTCTGTTTCATATAGTGCACATCTAGGATTATCGCTGCATAAGTGACTGTTCAATTTAGGCCAGAAATATGGCATTATCATACTGGGGCATACTGGGGTGAAAAAACAACAACATCTGGGTCATATAGTGCACATCTGTGATTATCGCTGCATAAGTGACTGTTCATTTTAGGCCAGAAATATGGCTTTTGCATACCGGGGTGGATTAAACACTGTGTTTTATATACTGCACATCTGTGATTACAGGTGTATAAGTTACTGTGAAATTTAGGTCACAAATATGGCTTTTGCTTATCGGGGTTAAAAAAAAAAAAAAAACTGTGATATACTGCACATCTGGGATTAGAGGTGCATAAGTTACTGTGAAATTTAGTCGACAAATACCACTGTCACATAGAGTAAAAAATAAATAAAATTTGTGCAATACCCTACATCAGGGTTTTTATTGGCGGATAATTATTTTTAACAGACTCAACCACTTTTTTACTTTGCTTGGTGAATGTTAACTATGAGGGAAACATCTAATAAGGGACGCGGTCATGTTCGTGGTGGTGGTGTTGGTGGTGCAGGGAGAGGACGTGGCTGTTCTGCCACAGCTACACATCCTACTGAACCTACTACTTTAGGTCCCAGTAGCCGCCAGAATCTACAGCGATATTTGGTCAAGCCTAATGCCATTCTAAGGATGGTAAGGCCTGAGCAAGTACAGGCGCTAGTCAATTGGTTGGCCGACAGTGGATCCAGCACATTCACATTATCTCCCACCCAGTCTTCTGCAGAAAGCGCACAGGTGGCGCCTGAAACCCATGCCCATCAGTCTGTGTCATCACCCCTGTGCATATCGGGGAACCTGTCTGAGCCTCAAGTCATGCAGCAGTCTCTTATGCTGTTTGAAGACTCTGCTGGCATGGTTTCCCAAGGGCATCCACCTAGCCCTTCCCCAGAGGTGGAAGACATAGACTGCACTGACGCACAACCACTTATGTTTCCTGATGAGGACATGGGAATACTACCTCAGCATGTCTCTGATGATGACAAAACACAGTTGCCAATTTCTGCAAATTTCTGCAGTGTGCAGACCGAAAAGGAGGTCAGGGATGAAACTGGGTGGAAGACAATGCAGGGGACGATGAGGTCCTAGACCCCACATGGAATGAAGGTCGTGCCACTGACTTTCAGAGTTCGGAGGAAGAGGCAGTGGTGAGACCAAGCCAACAGCGTAGCAAAAGAGGGAGCAGGGTGCAAAAGCAGAGCAGCCGTCGCCAAAACAGTTCGCCTGCTACTGGCCACCACCACCATGGACCGAGCACACCAAAGGCAGGTTCAAGGGACTTCTTCATACAATGTGCTGAACAAAAGACCCGAGTGGTTTGCACGCTGTGCTATCGGAGCCTGAAGCGAGGCATTAACGTTCTGAATCTTAGCACAACCTGCATGACCAGGCATCTACATGCGAGACTGGGCCTGTAGTGGAGTAAGCACCTTCAAAACCAAGAAAGAGCACCTCCTGCTCCCTCTTCTGCTGCTGCCTCGGCCTCTTCCTCCGCCTCTGGAGGAACGTTGGCACCTGCCGCCCAGCAAACAGAGGATGTGCCACCAACACCACCACCTCCGTCACCAAGCATCTCCACCATGTCACACGGAAGCATTCAGCTCTCCATCTCACAAACCTTGGAGAGAAAGCGTAAATTCCCACCTAGCCACCCTCGATCCCTGGCCCTTAATGCCAGCATTTCTAAACTACTGGCCTTTCAAATGCTGTCATTCAAGCTGGTGGAGACGGACAGCTTCAAACAGCTCATGTCGCTTGCTGTCCAACAGTACGTCGTTCCCAGCCGCCACTACTTCTCCAAGAGAGCCGTGCCCTCCCTGCACAAACAAGTATCGGATAAAATCAAGTGTGCACTGCACAACGTCATCTGTGGCAAGGTCCACCTAACCACAGATATGTGGACCAATAAGCACGGCCAGGGACGCTATATCTCCCTAACTGCACACTGGGTAAATGTAGTGGCAGCTGGGCCCCAGGCAGAGAGCTGTTTAGCGTACGTCCTTCCGCCGCCAAGGATCGCAGGGCATCATTCTTTGCCTCCTGTTGCCTCCTCTTCCTACTCGGCTTCCTACTTCTCTTCTACCACCTCCTCATCTGGTCAGCGACAGACCTTCACCACCAACTTCAGCACAGCCAGGGGTAAACGTCAGCAGGCCGTTCTGAAACTGATGTGTTTGGGGACAGGCCCCACACCGTGCAGGAGTTGTGGCGGGGTAAAGAACAACAGACCGATGAGTGGTTGCTGCCAGTGAGCCTCAAGCCCGGCCTGGTGGTGTATGATAATGGGTGAAATCTCGTTACAGCTCTGGGACTAGCCGTTTTAATGCACATCCCTTGCCTGGCGCATGTGCTGAATTTTGTGGTGCAGAAATTCATTCACAACTACCCCGACATGTCAGAGTCTGTGCGCGCTTCCGGCGTTCTAATCCTGCCGCCACTCGGCTGTCTGCTCTACAGCGTAACTTCGGCCTTCCCGCTCACTGCCTCATATGAGACTTGCCCACCAGGTGGAACTCCACCTTGCACATGCTGGAGAGAATGTGCGAGCAGCAGCAGGCCATAGTGGAGTTTCAGCTGCAGCACGCACGGGTGAGTCACACTGCGGAACAGCACCACATCACACCAATGACTGGGCCTTCATGCGAGACCTGTGTGCCAAGTTGCACTGTTTCGAGTCGTGCACCAACATGGCCAGTGGCGATGACGCTGTTTCAGCGTTACAATGCAACTTCTATGTCTCCTTGAGAAAACACTTAGGGCGATGATGGAAGAGTATGTGGCCCAGGATGAGGAGGAAGAGGGGGTCATTTCTAACACTTTCAGGCCAGTCTTTTAGAAGTGGCTCAGAGGGAGGTTTTTTGCAACAGCAGAGGCCAGGTACAAATTTGGCCAGCCAGGGCGAGGAGGATGAAGAGGAGGAGGAAGAGGATGAACCATGTTCACAGCGGGGTGGCACCCAACACAGCTCGGGCCCATCACTGGTGCATGACTGGGGGGATACGGAGGACACAGATGATACACCTCCCACAGAGGACAGCTTGTCCTTACCTCTGAACACCCTGGCACAGATGAGCGACAACATGCCGCAGTGCCTGCCACATTTTAACGTGTGCTGACTACTGGGTGGCCACCCTGCTGGATCCACGGTACAAAGACAATGTGCCATCCTTAATTCCCTCACTGGAGAGTGATCAGAAGATGAGCGACTACAGGTACACGCTGGTAGACCTTACTTCTAAGAACATTCCCGACTGACGCCAGGGGACAAGTGGAAGCACAAGGCGAAAAGGCAAGGGAGGAGGAAGAGGTCGCCAACACAGCTGTGTCAGTGCTAGCACCTCAGAAGGCAGGGTTAGCATGGCCGGCATGTGGAAAAGCTTGGTCACCTCGCCGCAACAACCGGCCCCAACTGATGATATGGAGCATGATAGCAGGAGGCAGCATTTGAACAACATGGTGGAACAGTACCTGTGCACACGCCTACACATACTGACTGATGGTTCTGCCCCATTCAAATTCTGGGTCTCCAAATTGTCCACATGGCCAGAGCTTGCCCTGTATGCCTTGGAGGTGCTGGCCTGCCAGGCAGCCAGTGTACTCTCTGAACGTGTATTTAGCACGGCAGGAGGCGTCATTACAGACAGACGCAGCCGTCTGACAACAGCCAACGTGGACAAGCTCAGGTTCATTAAAATAAACCAGGCCTGGATCCCACAAGACTTGTCTGTACCTTGTGCAGAATAGACAGTTCTAACAGCCTCAACAATCCATCCATGTACTCAAGTGCACTTTTTTTTTTTATATGTCCCAATATTTTAGGGGATACCCCTATGTATAAATGCAAAATAACACATCTGTGTTCGCTACCTATTCCTCTTTCGCCGCCGCTTCCACCTAGACCGCCATGTCAGCCTACAGCGCCACATCCACCTATTCACTGCCTCCTCAACCTCTTCCTCCTACATCATTCCTTATTTTATTTTTTTTAAGGTCTTTTATGTTTTTTAAATTTATTTCCCTATCCACATTTGTTTGCAGAGCATTTTCCATGCTCTTAAGCACATTTTGTTGCCTTTTGCAACCCTCTAGCTCTTTCCAGGGCTATTTTAGAGCCATTTTAGTGGCCAAAAGTTTGGGTCCCCATTGTCTTCAATGGGGTTCGGGTTCGGGTTAAATTTCCGAACCCAAACTTTTTTTTCAAGTTCGGCCAAACCTGCCGAACCCGAACATCCAGGTGTTCGCTCAACTCTAATCTCAAATATTCCAGTTAACAGTCTCATTAACACAAATCTGCAAATGCACGCATGTTAAAGGTCAATTTAGCATTAATTTGTCCTAGCTAAACTGACAAGTTTATTTTGTGGTTGCTGATGTCTATACTTTGTTATACATTGTTTATCAGGCAGAACTGTTTTAATGTTCTTGATGACCTGAATACTGTAACATCATTGTATTGGATGACAAAGCACCATGAAGTAGTGCACTAGAAAAAGCTGCTAAGTAGTGATGAGCGACAGGAGCAATATTCAAATTTGCGATATTTTGCATATATTTGTTAGAATATTCATCATTAATTCGCAAATTCAAGATTATTTTCTTAATCGCCAAAAATCGGCAATGTAATATTTGCGTAATGTGTGCGAAATACAGGTTTGGGTCACTACAGTTACATTTTTCAAGTTGCTAGAAGTTTCCTGAGACTAGAGAAAATGGTTGGCATGGCAGAACATTACAATAGCTTTATATGCAGATAGAGTGCTCCAATATATTTGCGATTGCGAAATCGTCACTAATGATGCAAATATTTTGGTGCAATACGTGCAAATTCACATTCTAATAGGTCTGACTACTAAATAGTGATTGGTGCACTAAGTATTGTTGTGAACTTGTGACATCACAGCACTATGTATGTATATATGTATGTAGCATACATACATACAGCACTATGCATGTAGCTTACATGTATGACAGCAGAACCTATCAGCTACACTATATCACTATCTAACCTACACTGACTATCTCCCACTAACTATCTGTATTATATATATAAGCTAACTAACTAACTAACTAACTAACTAACTATCTAATGTAATAACAGGAAAGCAGAGAGCACATAAATAACACTGCTGTCTCTCAGATCTGCAAAATACTGCATTGCATACAAGGGCTGCTGGGGAGGTTCTTCTATAGTAAGGGTACTTTCACATTAGCGGTAGGGGAGTCTGGCAGGCTGTTCTGGCGGGTGAACAGCCTGTCGGATCCATCCTGCTGCTAGTTCACTTGTGCCCCTGGACTGCCGCTCTGTCCCCATTGACTATAATGGGGGCAGGGGCGGAGTTCTGGCGGCAGCATGGCAGCGCACAGCGAGAGAGGCAGCCGGACTAAAAGTACGATATGCAGTACTTTTAGTCCAGCTGCCTCTCGCCGTGCGCTGCCGTGCTGCCGCTGGAACTCCGCCCCTATTCTAGTCAATGTGGATGGAGCGGCAGTTCGGGAAAACATGTGAACTAGCGGCAGGGCGTATACGACAGGCTGTTCACCTTTTTGCCAATGAGAAGGCTGCAATGTCTTTGTCTTAGCATACCAACATCCCTAGCAACCAATAGGAAAGTTGCCTACCCGTAAGGCTAGTTTTACACTAGCGGCAGGGGAGTCTGCCAAGAACAGCCTGCCGGACTCCCCTGCCCTGCCGCTAGTGTAAAACTAGCCTAAGGGGTAGGCAACTTTCCTATTGGATGCTAGGGATGTTGCTATGCTAAGACAAAGACATTGCAGCCTTCTCATTGGCCCACAAGCAAAAAGGGAGGTTACTGATGGAAAAAAAATCTAGAATATTTGAAATTACGAATATATATATCACTATATTCTAAATATTCACAAATTCTCGAAGTGACAATATTTGCGATTAATATTCGCTATTCGAATATTCGCGCCCAACACTACTGCTAAGGCCTCTTTCACACTTGCGTTGTCCGGATCCAGCGTGTACTCCACTTGCCGGAGGTACACGCCGGATCCGGAAAAACGCAAGTGTACTGAAAGCATTTGAAAACGGATCCGTCTTCAAAATGCTTTCAGTGTTACTATGGCAGCCAGGACGCTATTAAAGTCCTGGTTGCCATAGTAGGAGCGGGGAGCGTGGGAGCGGCATACTTTCAGTCTGCGCAGCCCCCGGGGCGCTCCAGAATGACGTCAGAGCGCCCCATGCGCATGGATGACGTGCCATGCGATCACGTCATCCATGCGCCTGGGGCTCCCTGACGTCACTCTGGAGCGCCCCGGGAGCCTCACGGACGGTAAGTATACTGCTCCCCCGCTCCCCGCTACACTTTACCATGGCTGCCAGGACTTTAGCGTCCCGGCAGCCATGGTAACCATTCAGAAAAAGCTAAACGTCGGATCCGGCAATGCGCCGAAACAACGTTTAGCTTAAGGCCGGATCCGGATCAATGACTTTCAAAGGGCATTAATTCCGTATCCGGCCTTGCGGCAAGTTTTCAGGATTTTTGGCCGGAGCAAAAAGTGCAGCATGCTGCGGTATTTTCTCTGGCCAAAAAACGTTCCGTTCCGGAACTGAAGACATCCTGATGCATCCTGAACGGATTTCACTCCATTCAGAATGCATTAGGATAATCCTGATCAGGATTCTTCCGGCATAGAGCCCCGACGACGGAACTCTATGCCGGAAGACAAGAACGCAAGTGTGAAAGAGCCCTAAGTGCAATAACTCTTATCCTCTTTGGAAAGTCTTTTTTCTTGCTTGTGTTTACTACCATCATGTAAATTTTTCTTCTCCTCTGAGTTTGAAGGTTACAATAGCGTTCTGCTTTGTAGCATAACGCTGTATTTATTTTCTGGAGATTTTTTTTAACTCATCTGCTATGATAAAGTAATGCAAATGCATTTATTATTACACACATCTGCTGAGCTTGCTTTTCAGACAAAATATACAGAACCAGTGGGGCATCCACTCTAAAAAGAGAATCCAGCAATGTTATATTCAATTTTCTCTGCACTTGCTAAACTTTGCCTAATGACCCATCTAAGGTATTGACATCATAATAGAGTGGAAGTGAAATGCCACAATGCCAAATGGGATAAGTGAGACGACAGCAGAATTAAGCTCCAGTGCTGTGGATTTGTATGCTTTTTTCTTAAAAGTTGAACTTTTGTGCTCTCTCTGTGGTTTTTAATAGCGATGAGTAGTGTTGATCGAGCACCGTAGTGCTCCGGTGCTCGGGGGCTCGGGCCGAATACACCCAAGTATAATGCAAGTCAATGGGAGAACCTGAGCATTAAACCAGGTACCCCCTGCTCTGAAGAGGGGAGGGTGCTTGGTTCATAGGAAAAGGTCAGAAATGGTTGGTAACACCACTGAAATGGTTCTGTAACAGCATGGGGAGGATGTATGGATGCATCTTGGGCTCACTGGTCGCTGCTGGGAACTATGTTGTCCAAATAGTACGCCACTTTTACATAATGACAATAATACGCACAGAACCAAGTAAAAAAAAAAAAAAAAAAAAAGATTTTAGAGGAAAAATTGATATAAAACATTATTTCCCGAATATTTACTTGTCTATGAACTGCAAGTGCTGCCAAAAATTACAAGGAAGAGGTACTCCGATACACCCTTAGTTACACATAGAGAGCATCATACACACCCTTTAAAAAATTATGATTGATGGCCTGCTAGCAACCCTTGAAAACATTAGGAGCAAGGGCCTGCTGATCTGACCATCTAAAACATTATGGGCGGTGGCCTGCTGCTGCTATGGTCACTGTAGTTAACTTGGGGCCAATCGCATGTCCCTGTTATTGCAACGATGGATATCTGGCCTATCAAATTTTCGATGTAATTGTAAGCTCAAAACCATTGAAAACTACGGATAATGGGGAATCATCGTTTGATTCCGGAGAGGGAGCCTGAGAAACAGCTACCACATTCAAGAAAGGCAAGCGGGTGGCACGCAAACGCAAATCGCACACTCCCGACTCATGGAGGTAGTGACAATAAATAACAATACAGGACTCTTAAGATACCCTGTTATTTGAATGAGTAATATAAAAAATTACAGGGAATGTCACTGCAGTATTTTGGATGAGGAAACGTTATATAGGAGAGGCCCTGGTGCCACTTTGTTGACTCTAGATAACTTCTGCCAGATCGCACGTACCCATGACATCCGTGATCCATTTGGATATCTTCCCTATAAACTTTCAATGTTCTTTTATGCACCTAACATGGTGACCACTGGTATCGGGAAATAATTGTTTGATTTCAGAGAGGGAGCCTTATAAACGGCTATAGCTACTACTTCAAAGCAAGACAGCATGAGTTGCGGGCCTACAGATGAGCTGACCCTGTAAAAGATTTGAGTTGCGGGCCTGCAGGTGAGCTGACCCTGTAAAAGATGTTAGGTGCGGGCCTGCTGGTGAGCTGACCCTGTAAAACATTATATGTGAGTAATAGATAGTGAGGGGCACTCCAAATCTAGGAAAATGGCAGCAGGTACTATATTCAAATATTAAGTATTTAATATGATGTGCCAATACATAAAATTACATCACAATAATAAAACCATACATACAATAAAACTATGTATTAGATGAGTCTGGACCTTAAATGAATCAATAGGATCCCAATGCAACTCTACTCGCAAATAGTCGCAAATGGATCACAATGCGAACACTAATGAATAAATCGCAATGCAAATGATCGCCACAAAATCGCAATGTAGATGATCATAAAGGATCGTGAAAAAATTGCAGTGTGACTCTACTTGTAAACAATCTAAGTCCTTGTCTCTAGCCCAATACGAGACTTCACCTACGTCGGATGGCAGGACTCCGTGCTCAAGGCCGTGATAGCTCCACACAATAATGTGATAGCTCCACACAATATCCAGGATCTGTCCCACTAGCTCAATCCAATAGCTAGGTAGTAATAATCGTGAAAGATATTTCTTACCACAGGTCGTCACCTGCTGGATCTTACACTCGATCCTCCTGCCGTTCTTACCCTACGCGGCGTCCCACGTGGTATGGAGTCTCTACCATGACGTCTCAGGAGACTCCTCGGCTTAGCAGCGGTGTAGTGTTAAAAGATTCCTGCGATCCAACCTCTTCTCAGAGGATCTGACCCAATTCGAAAAAATGGGAATAGTCCGTCAGGTGATAATTCTCACGAACAAAAGACATCTTTTGTAGGTAAATCCTGGTGACTGTGAAACGGCTCACTGTCCCAACAGACCCAGATGCATTTCAGGGTATACACCCCTTCCTCACTGAGGCCCCAAAGCTGCAGCTTCCCCTGCTTCCCCTAAATACACCCCTGGTCTGCATTATTCTATAGGTGAATATAGATTCTTAACAATCTGTGGCCTCAGTCTTTTATCCAGACTCTGTCATTGTGCCACTATGTGGCCTCCTCATGCTGCTATCTCCACAGTATGTCACCTTGCCCCTCATTTTTATCGCCATGCTGCTGCTGATGCTGCTTAAAAGGCCTTAAACTGATCACCAGGCATAGAATCAAATTAAGATTTTACGTACAAAACCAAAGTAAACAATCGATTTTATAAGAAAATTTTTTGGAAACATTCTCTCCTGTATATTTACTTGTATATAAAGTGCAAGTGCTGCCAAAAATTACACGGAAGAAGCACATTGAGTTGCAGGCCTGCATGTGAGCTGACCCTGTAAAAGATTTGAGTTGCGGGCCTTCAGGTAAGCGGACCCTGTAAAAAATTATATGTGAGAGCCTGCTGGTGAGCAAACTCTGTTAAAAATTTTATGTGAGGGCCTGCTGGTGAGCGGACCATCTAAAATATATATTTGAAGGCCATATATGCGAGGGCATTATATGTGACGAATAAGCAATGGATGCTGATTAGAGTTGAGCGAACACCTGGATGTTCGGGTTCGAGAAGTTCGGCCGAACATCCCGGAAATGTTCGGGTTCGGGATCCGAACCCGATCCGAACTTCGTCCCGAACCCGAACCCCATTGAAGTCAATGGGGACCCGAACTTTTCGGCACTAAAACGGCTGTAAAACAGCCCAGGAAAGGGCTAGAGGGCTGCAAAAGGCAGCAACATGTAGGTAAATCCCCTGCAAACAAATGTGGATAGGGAAATTAATTAAAATAAAAATTAAATAAATAAAAATTAACCAAAATCAATTGGAGAGAGGTTCCATAGCAGAGAATCTGGCTTCCCGTCACCCACCACTGGAACAGTCCATTCTCAGATATTTAGGCCCCGGCACCCAGGCAGAGGAGAGAGGTCCCGTAACAGACAATCTGGCTTCATGTCAGCAGAGAATCAGTCTTCATGTCATAGCAGAGAATCAGGCTTCACGTCACCCACCACTGTAAGAGTCCATTTTCATAAATTTAGGCCCAGCACCCAGGCAGAGGAGAGAGGTCCCGTAACAGAGGATCTGGCTTCATGTCAGCAGAGAATCAGTCTGCATGTCATAGCAGAGAATCAGGCTTCACGTCAGCCACCACTGCAACAGTCCATTGTCATAAATTTAGGCCCAGCACCCAGGCAGAGGAGAGAGGTCCCGTAACAGACGATCTGGCTTCATGTCAGCAGAGAATCAGTCTGCATGTCATAGCAGAGAATGAGGCTTCACGTCACCCACCACTGCAACAGTCCATTGGCATATATTTAGGCCTAGCACACAGGCAGAGCAGAGAGGTCCCGTAACAGACAATCTGGCTTCATGACAGCAGAGAATCAGTCTGCATGTCATAGCAGAGAATGAGGCTTCACGTCACCCACCACTGCAACAGTCCATTGGCATATATTTAGGCCTAGCACACAGGCAGAGCAGAGAGGTCCCGTAACAGACGATCTGGCTTCATGTCAGCAGAGAATCAGTCTGCATGTCATAGCAGAGAATGAGGCTTCACGTCACCCACCACTGCAACAGTCCATTGGCATATATTTAGGCCTAGCACACAGGCAGAGCAGAGAGGTCCCGTAACAGACGATCTGGCTTCATGTCAGCAGAGAATCAGTCTGCATGTCATAGCAGAGAATGAGGCTTCACGTCACCCACCATTGCAACAGTCCATTGGCATATATTTAGGCCTAGCACACAGGCAGAGCAGAGAGGTCCCGTAACAGACAATCTGGCTTCATGACAGCAGAGAATCAGTCTGCATGTCATAGCAGAGAATGAGGCTTCACGTCACCCACCACTGCAACAGTCCATTGGCATATATTTAGGCCTAGCACACAGGCAGAGCAGAGAGGTCCCGTAACAGACAATCTGGCTTCATGTCAGCAGAGAATCAGTCTGCATGTCATAGCAGAGAATGAGGCTTCACGTCACCCACCACTGCAACAGTCCATTGGCATATATTTAGGCCTAGCACACAGGCAGAGCAGAGAGGTCCCGTAACAGACAATCTGGCTTCATGACAGCAGAGAATCAGTCTGCATGTCATAGCAGAGAATGAGGCTTCACGTCACCCACCACTGCAACAGTCCATTGGCATATATTTAGGCCTAGCACACAGGCAGAGCAGAGAGGTCCCGTAACAGACAATCTGGCTTCATGTCAGCAGAGAATCAGTCTGCATGTCATAGCAGAGAATGAGGCTTCACGTCACCCACCACTGCAACAGTCCATTGGCATATATTTAGGCCTAGCACACAGGCAGAGCAGAGAGGTCCCGTAACAGACGATCTGGCTTCATGTCAGCAGAGAATCAGTCTGCATGTCATAGCAGAGAATGAGGCTTCACGTCACCCACCACTGCAACAGTCCATTGGCATATATTTAGGCCTAGCACACAGGCAGAGCAGAGAGGTCCCGTAACAGACGATCTGGCTTCATGTCAGCAGAGAATCAGTCTGCATGTCATAGCAGAGAATGAGGCTTCACGTCACCCACCACTGCAACAGTCCATTGGCATATATTTAGGCCTAGCACACAGGCAGAGCAGAGAGGTCCCGTAACAGACAATCTGGCTTCATGTCAGCAGAGAATCAGTCTGCATGTCATAGCAGAGAATGAGGCTTCACGTCACCCACCACTGCAACAGTCCATTGGCATATATTTAGGCCTAGCACACAGGCAGAGCAGAGAGGTCCCGTAACAGACAATCTGGCTTCATGTCAGCAGAGAATTAGTCTGCATGTCATAGCAGAGAATCAGGCTTCATGTCAGCCACCACTGCAACAGTCCATTGGCATATATTTAGGCCTAGCACACAGGCAGAGGAGAGGTTCATTCAACTTTGGGTAGCCTCGCAATATAATGGTAAAATGAAAATAAAAATAGGATTGAATGAGGAAGTGCCCTGGAGTCCAATAATATATGGTTATGGGGAGGTAGTTAATGTCTAATCTGGACAAGGGACGGACAGGTCCTGTGGGATCCATGCCTGGTTCATTTTTATGAACGTCAGCTTGTCCACATTGGCTGTAGACAGGCGGCTGCGTTTGTCTGTAATGACGCCCCCTGCCGTGCTGAATACACGTTCAGACAAAACGCTGGCTGCCGGGCAGGCCAGCACCTCCAAGGCATAAAAGGCTAGCTCTGGCCACGTGGACAATTTAGAGACCCAGAAGTTGAATGGGGCCGAACCATCAGTCAGTACGTGGAGGGGTGTGCACACGTACTGTTCCACCATGTTAGTGAAATGTTGCCTCCTGCTAACACGTTGCGTATCAGGTGGTGGTGCAGTTAGCTGTGGCGTGTTGACAAAAGTTTTCCACATCTCTGCCATGCTAACCCTGCCCTCAGAGGAGCTGGCCGTGACACAGCTGCCTTGGCGACCTCTTGCTCCTCCTCTGCCTTGGCCTTGGGCTTCCACTTGTTCCCCTGTGACATTTGGGAATGCTCTCAGTAGCGCGTCTACCAACGTGCGCTTGTACTCGCGCATCTTCCTATCACGCTCCAGTGCAGGAAGTAAGGTGGGCACATTGTCTTTGTAGCGTGGATCCAGCAGGGTGGCAACCCAGTAGTCCGCACAGGTTAAAATGTGGGCAACTCTGCTGTCGTTGCGCAGGCACTGCAGCATGTAGTCGCTCATGTGTGCCAGGCTGCCCAGGAGTAAGGACAAGCTGTCCTCTGTGGGAGGCGTATCGTCATCGTCCTGCCTTTCCCCCCAGCCACGCACCAGTGATGGACCCGAGCTGCGTTGGGTGCCACCCCGCTGTGACCATGCTTCATCCTCATCCTCCTCCACCTCCCCCTCATCCTCGTCCTCCTCGTCCTCCAGTAGTGGGCCCTGGCTGGCCACATTTGTACCTGGCCTCTGCTGTTGCCAAAAACCTCCCTCTGAGTCACTTCGAAGAGACTGGCCTGAAAGTGCTAAAAATGACCCCTCTTCCTCCTCCTCCTCCTCCTCCTCCTGGGCCACCTCCTCTTCCATCATCGCCCTAAGTGTTTTCTCAAGGAGACATAGAAGTGGTATTGTAACGCTGATAACGGTGTCATCGCCACTGGCCATGTTGGTGGAGTACTCGAAACAGCGCAACAGGGCACACAGGTCTCGCATGGAGGCCCAGTCATTGGTGGTGAAGTGGTGCTGTTCTGTAGTGCGACTGACCCGTGCGTGCTGCAGCTGAAACTCCACTATGGCCTGCTGCTGCTCGCACAGTCTTTCCAGCATGTGCAAGGTGGAGTTCCACCTGGTGGGCACGTCGCATATGAGGCGGTGAGCGGGAAGGCCGAAGTTACGCTGTAGCGCAGACAGGCGAGCAGCAGCAGGATGTGAACGCCGGAAGCGCGAACAGACGGCCCGCACTTTATGCAGCAGCTCTGACATGTCGGGGTAGTTGTGAATGAACTTCTGCACCACCAAATTCAGCACATGCGCCAAGCAAGGGATGTGCGTCAAATTGGCTAGTCCCAGAGCTGCAACGAGATTTCGCCCATTATCACACACCACCAGGCCGGGCTTGAGGCTCACCGGCAGCAACCACTCGTCGGTCTGTTGTTCAATACCCCGCCACAACTCCTGTGCGGTGTGGGGCCTGTCCCCCAAACATATGAGTTTCAGAATGGCCTGCTGACGTTTACCCCGGGCTGTGCTGAAGTTGGTGGTGAAGGTGTGTGGCTGACTGGATGAGCAGGTGGAAGAAGAGGAGGAGGAAGCCGAGAAGGAGGAGGTGGCAACAGGAGGCAAAGAATGTTGCCCTGCGATCCTTGGCGGCGGAAGGACGTGCGCCAAACAGCTCTCCGCCTGGGGCCCAGCTGCCACTACATTTACCCAGTGTGCAGTTAGGGAGATATAGCGTCCCTGGCCGTGCTTACTGGTCCACGTATCTGTGGTTAGGTGGACCTTGCCACAGATGGCGTTGCGCAGTGCACACTTGATTTTATCGGATACTTGGTTGTGCAGGGAAGGCACGGCTCTCTTGGAGAAGTAGTGCCGGCTGGGAACAACATACTGTGGGACAGCAAGCGACATGAGCTGTTTGAAGCTGTCTGTGTCCACCAGCCTAAATGACAGCATTTCATAGGCCAGTAGTTTAGAAATGCTGGCATTCAGGGCCAGGGATCGAGGGTGGCTAGGTGGGAATTTACGCTTTCTATCAAATGTTTGTGAGATGGAGAGCTGAACGCTGGCGTGTGACATGGTTGAGACGCTTGGTGACGGAGGTGGTGGTGGTGGTGTTGGTGGTACATCCCCTGTTTGCTGGGCGGCAGGTGCCAACGTTCCTCCAGAGGCGGAGGAAGAGGCCGAGGCGGCAGCAGCAGAATAGGCCGAGGCGGCAGCAGCAGAAGAGGTAGCAGGGGGAGCCTGAGTGACTTCCTTGGTTTTAAGGTGTTTACTCCACTGCAGTTCATGCTTTGCATGCAGGTGCCTGGTCATGCAGGTTGTGCTCAGGTTCAGAACGTTAATGCCTCGCTTCAGGCTCTGATGGCACAGCGTGCAAACCACTCGGGTCTTGTCGTCAGCACATTGTTTGAAGAAGTGCCATGCCAGGGAACTCCTTGAAGCTGCCTTTGGGGTGCTCGGTCCCAGATGGCGGCGGTCAGTAGCAGGCGGAGTCTCTTGGCGGCGGGTGTTCTGCTTTTGCCCACTGCTCCCTCTTTTGCTACGCTGTTGGCTCGGTCTCACCACTGCCTCTTCCTCCGAACTGTGAAAGTCAGTGGCACGACCTTCATTCCATGTGGGGTCTAGGACCTCATCGTCCCCTGCATCGTCTTCCACCCAGTCTTGATCCCTGACCTCCTGTTCAGTCTGCACACTGCAGAAAGACGCAGCAGTTGGCACCTGTGTTTCGTCATCATCAGAGACATGCTGAGGTGGTATTCCCATGTCCTCATCATCAGGAAACATAAGTGGTTGTGCGTCAGTGCATTCTATGTCTTTCACCGCTGGGGAAGGGCTAGGTGGATGCCCTTGGGAAACCCTGCCAGCGGAGTCTTCAAACAGCATAAGAGACTGCTGCATAACTTGAGGCTGAGACAGTTTCCCTGGTATGCATGGGGGTGATGTGACAGACTGATGGGGTTGGTTTTCAGGCGCCATCTGTGCGCTTTCTGCAGAAGACTGGGTGGGAGATAATGTGAACGTGCTGGATCCACTGTCGGCCACCCAATTGACTAATGCCTGTACCTGCTCAGGCCTTACCATCCTTAGAACGGCATTGGGCCCCACCATATATCGCTGTAAATTCTGGCGGCTACTGGGACCTGAGGTAGTTGGTACACTAGGACGTGTGGATGTGGCAGAACGGCCACGTCCTCTCCCAGCACCAGAGGGTCCACTAACACCACCACGACCATGTCCACGTCCGCGTCCCTTACTAGATGTTTTTCTCATTGTTATGGTTCACCACAACAACAAATATATTATTTGGCCCAATGTATTGTAGTCAAATTCAGCGGGATATAAATTTGAGGCCTAGTATTTAGGCGCTGGGTGACCGGTATGGATTTAGTGACAGAATTAGACTTGGAAATGCACAGTAGCGGGTGTGTGTGAAGTTATTCTGAATGACCCAATGTGCACCTTGAATATTATATACCCTTTTAGGGATAGATTTCAAATAGCTCTGATATAGCAGAAACCACTAAATTATGAAATTGCTAAATTGGGAATTGTATTTCAACCCAGAACAAAAAATGTGCTTTGACGGACACTAAATAACTTTCCCAGCCACAACAGGACAGCGGTAACGAGAGATTTAGCAGGATATAAATTTGAGGCCTAGTATTTAGGCGCTGGGTGACAGGTATGGGTTTAGTGACAGAATTAGACTTGGAAATACACAGTAGCGGGTGTGTGTGAAGTTATTCTGAATGACCCAATGTGCACCTTGAATATTATATACCCTTTTAGGGATAGATTTCAAATAGCTCTGATATAGCAGAAACCACTAAATTATGAAATTGTTAAATTGGGAATTGTATTTAAACCCAGAACAAAAAATGTGCTTTGACGGACACTAAATAACTTTCCCAGCCACAACAGGACAGCGTTAACGAGAGATTTAGCAGGATATAAATTTGAGGCCTAGTATTTAGGCGCTGGGTGACAGGTATGGGTTTAGTGACAGAATTAGACTTGGAAATACACAGTAGCGGGTGTGTGTGAAGTTATTCTGAATGACCCAATGTGCACCTTGAATATTATATACCCTTTTAGGGATAGATTTCAAATAGCTCTGATATAGCAGAAACCACTAAATTATGAAATTGTTAAATTGGGAATTGTATTTAAACCCAGAACAAAAAATGTGCTTTGACGGACACTAAATAACTTTCCCAGCCACAACAGGACAGCGTTAACGAGAGATTTAGCAGGATATAAATTTGAGGCCTAGTATTTAGGCGCTGGGTGACAGGTATGGGTTTAGTGACAGAATTAGACTTGGAAATACACAGTAGCGGGTGTGTGTGAAGTTATTCTGAATGACCCAATGTGCACCTTGAATATTATATACCCTTTTAGGGATAGATTTCAAATAGCTCTGATATAGCAGAAACCACTAAATTATGAAATTGTTAAATTGGGAATTGTATTTAAACCCAGAACAAAAAATGTGCTTTGACGGACACTAAATAACTTTCCCAGCCACAACAGGACAGCGTTAACGAGAGATTTAGCAGGATATAAATTTGAGGCCTAGTATTTAGGCGCTGGGTGACAGGTATGGGTTTAGTGACAGAATTAGACTTAGAAATACACAGTAGCGGGTGTGTGTGAAGTTATTCTGAATGACCCAATGTGCACCTTGAATATTATATACCCTTTTAGGGATAGATTTCAAATAGCTCTGATATAGCAGAAACCACTAAATTATGAAATTGCTAAATTGGGAATTGTATTTCAACCCAGAACAAAAAATGTGCTTTGACGGACACTAAATAACTTTCCCAGCCACAACAGGACAGCGTTAACGAGAGATTTAGCAGGATATAAATTTGAGGCCTAGTATTTAGGCGCTGGGTGACAGGTATGGGTTTAGTGACAGAATTAGACTTGGAAATACACAGTAGCGGGTGTGTGTGAAGTTATTCTGAATGACCCAATGTGCACCTTGAATATTATATACCCTTTTAGGGATAGATTTCAAATAGCTCTGATATAGCAGAAACCACTAAATTATGAAATTGTTAAATTGGGAATTGTATTTAAACCCAGAACAAAAAATGTGCTTTGACGGACACTAAATAACTTTCCCAGCCACAACAGGACAGCGTTAACGAGAGATTTAGCAGGATATAAATTTGAGGCCTAGTATTTAGGCGCTGGGTGACAGGTATGGGTTTAGTGACAGAATTAGACTTAGAAATACACAGTAGCGGGTGTGTGTGAAGTTATTCTGAATGACCCAATGTGCACCTTGAATATTATATACCCTTTTAGGGATAGATTTCAAATAGCTCTGATATAGCAGAAACCACTAAATTATGAAATTGCTAAATTGGGAATTGTATTTCAACCCAGAACAAAAAATGTGCTTTGACGGACACTAAATAACTTTCCCAGCCACAACAGGACAGCGGTAACGAGAGATTTAGCAGGATATAAATTTGAGGCCTAGTATTTAGGCGCTGGGTGACAGGTATGGGTTTAGTGACAGAATTAGACTTGGAAATACACAGTAGCGGGTGTGTGTGAAGTTATTCTGAATGACCCAATGTGCACCTTGAATATTATATACCCTTTTAGGGATAGATTTCAAATAGCTCTGATATAGCAGGAACCACTAAATTATGAAATTGCTAAATTGGGAATTGTATTTCAACCCAGAACAAAAAATGTGCTTTGACGGACACTAAATAACTTTCCCAGCCACAACAGGACAGCGGTAACGAGAGATTTAGCAGGATATAAATTTGAGGCCTAGTATTTAGGCGCTGGGTGACAGGTATGGGTTTAGTGACAGAATTAGACTTGGAAATACACAGTAGCGGGTGTGTGTGAAGTTATTCTGAATGACCCAATGTGCACCTTGAATATTATATACCCTTTTAGGGATAGATTTCAAATAGCTCTGATATAGCAGGAACCACTAAATTATGAAATTGCTAAATTGGGAATTGTACTTCAACCCAGAACAAAAAATGTGCTTTGACGGACACTAAATAACTTTCCCAGCCACAACAGGACAGCGGTAACGAGAGATTTAGCGGGATATAAATTTGAGGCCTAGTATTTAGGCGCTGGGTGACCGGTATGGATTTAGTGACAGAATTAGACTGGGATATGGCCAAAAAATAACCACACTATTGCTGGTTAAATGCACTTGGTGACGGGCGCAGCTTGCCCCTGATTTAGTATATGGCCAAAAAATGAACAGACTATTGCTGGTTAAATGCACTTGGTGTCACAGCTTGACGCACCACACTACTGAGGGTTAAATGCACTTGGTGACGGGCGCAGCTTGTCCCTGATGTAGTATATGGCCAAAAAATGAACAGACTATTGCTGGTTAAATGCACTTGGTGTGACAGCTTCACCCTGATGTAGGCTTTAGCCAAAAAACAACCACACCATTGAGGGTTAAATGCACTTGGTGACAGGCGCAGCTTGCCCCTGATTTAGTATATGGCCAAAAAAATGAACAGACTATTGCTGGTTAAATGCACTTGGTGTGACAGCTTCACCCTGATGTAGGCTTTAGCCAAAAAACAACCACACCATTGAGGGTTAAATGCACTTGGTCGCAGCTTGGATGCACTTGGTCGCAGCACCGCACAAGACACAAAATGGCCGCCGATCACCCCAGAAAAAAGTGACTGACAAACGGTCTGGGCAGCCTAAAAACAGTGAGTGAGCATTTGAATTTCAGCAGCTCAATGATGCACAGCTGCAGATCGATCGATTAATCAAGTGAAGTCCTTTGGAGGAGTTAATCTGCCTAATCTCGCCCTACTGTCGCATCCGCAACCTCTCCCTACGCTAATCAGAGCAGAGTGACGGGCGGCGCTATGTGACTCCAGCTTAAATAGAGGCTGGGTCACATGGTGCTCTGGCCAATCACAGCCATGCCAATAGTAGGCATGGCTGTGACGGCCTCTTGGGGCAAGTAGTATGACGCTTGTTGATTGGCTGCTTTGCAGCCTTTCAAAAAGCGCCAAGAAAGCGTCACAAAAGCGCCAAGAAAGCGACGAACACCGAACCCGAACCCGGACTTTTACGAAAATGTCCGGGTTCGGGTCCGTGTCACGGACACCCCAAAATTCGGTACGAACCCGAACTATACAGTTCGAGTTCGCTCATCCCTAATGCTGATATGACGGAAGAGGAGGAGGAGGATGAGAAAAGGAAGATTCAACCATAGACACTTGTTTGTGGTAGAAGGGGTGCATGTGAATACAGTCTATTAACTACATTAAAAGCAACACATTTAAAGTGTTTTTGTGTTCATCCATATTCCTCAGGTGGAGTCGAGAAGTCATGGTCAATCCAGGCCTTGTTTTTATATGAGTAAACCTGTCAGCATTTTCAGTTGACAGGCTGATACGCTTATCTGTATAATGCCACCAGCAGCACTAAATACACACTCAGACAAAGTGCTGGCGGCAGGGTAGGCTAGTGCAGCACGCCAGACCTGCAGGGTATAGCGACAGTGAGGTCACGGTATGGGCAATCGAGGGTTACTCACTTTTCTGAGGAGAACCCTGGGCAGGCATGCAACAGTGAAAGAGAGGCAGACACTAGTTCCTCTGGGGCACACTCTGTAGATAGGAACCAGACCTGATTGTATGTGAGGTGCCCTGGATGTTGTAGGTGTTTTGAGTGCCTGAGGCAAGGTCCCTTTAAGGATTGTGACGCCAGTGCCTGTAACGGTGGCACACCGATTTATAGGAGTAGTAATTGAGGTACACAGATTGTATGGTGAACCAAACGTTGCTTTACTTGAAAAACAGTCCAACTTTGTACAGACAATTACAGTTGTTGATGATGATGCAGTCCCTTGAACAATACTTCACAAGCAGGTTTCCTTTCAATAATGGCAGGTATTAATTATGCAAGATACTTGGAGGGCAAACAGTTAATGCTTTGCAGTACAATGCTGCTCTATCCCCTCAGCTATTCTAGCTGGTTGGATCCCAAGGCCCGGATGCCTAATTGCTGGCTTAAATCCTTGGTATATAAATCCTTTCTCCAGTATAAACCCTTGCTCTTCACTTTATAGTACTTCTGCCCATCAGGTTACTTATCTGTACTTCGTTGTCGTCATCAGGAGGATCACTCCCAATCTCCTCATCCTCTTCCTCCTCTTCTGCCCACCCAAAAAGTACAGATGGAATTAAACTTCCATGGGTACTACTCTGTAGCTGAGGCAACAGTATCTTGCGCCTCCTCCTCCCCTCATCCTCTTCAGCCTCCAATTCGCGGTGAGAAGAAGAACTGAGGGTGGCCAGGCTATCATCAAACTGTGTAATGTCTTCCCCCATTTCCACCTCTTCCAAATGCATAGCAACATCCTTAATTGTGAGCAGCGAGCATTTGAAAAGACACAGAATTGGGATGTGACGCTGATTATAGCGTTATCGCCGCTCATCATCTGTGTTGATTCCTCAAAGTTGCGTAAAACCTCACAGAGGTCAGACATCCATGCCCACTCTTCGCTTGTGAATAGCAGAAGCTGACTGGAAAGTTGACGACCACGCTGCAGCTGGTATTCCACAACTGCCCTCTGCTGCTCACAAAGCCTAGCCAACATGTGGAACGTGGAGTTTCAGTGCACGCTCACATTGCACAACAGCCTGTGAGCTGGCAATTTCAAGCACTGCTGCAGCATTGACAGACCAGCTGAAGCTGTTGGTGAATTGCAGAAATGTGCACACAGGCGGCGCACCTTCACCAGTAGTTCAGGCAAATTGGGGTATGTTTTTAGAAACCGCTGAACCACAAGGTTGAATTCGTGGGCAAGGCATGGGATGTGTCTAAGGTTGCCCAGCTCCAAAGCCGCCACCAAGTTACGGCCATTATCAGACACAACCATCCCTGGTTGTAAGTTGAGTGGCAAGAGCCACAGCTCAGTCTGGTTTCTTATCCCCTGCCACAGCTCTACGGCGGTGTGCTGTTTGTCACCTAGGCAGATCAGCTTCAGCATGGCCTGTTGCTGCTTCAACCCCGGCAGTGCTACACTGTTTCCAGCTACCCACTAATGACTTACTGGTGCAGCACACAGATAAGGCGAAGGAGAAGAAGTGGGGGTTGGAGCCACTAACGTAGGTGGTGGCAGAAACCCTGATGGAATTGGGGTCCACTTTCCTTGGCATTGGTAGCACATGTGCCATCCCAGGGTACGAGTCGCTCCCGGCCTCCACAACATTCCCCCAGTGTGCCGTCAGGGAAATGTAGCGTCCCACTTGTCCATGTGTCTGTGGTTAAGTGGACCTTCCCAGTAACAGCGTTGGTCAGGGCACATGTGATGTTAAGGGGCACATGTTGGTGTAAGGCTGGCACAGCATACCTTGAAAAATTGTGGCGGCTGGGGACTGAGTAACGAGGGACGGCCACCGACATCAGGCTGCGGAAGGCCTCAGTGTCCACAAGTCTAAATGGCAACATTTTCAGTGCCAGTAATTTTGAAAGCTGCACATGTAGTGCTATGATCTGTGGGTGGGTGGCTGGGTATTTGTACTTGCGTTCAAATGTCTAGGGTAATGACATTTGGACACTGCACTGCAACAGGAAAGTGGATGTGGTCGCTGATGGTGCTTGCAAAGGTCCAGGTGCAGGGTGGGAGGCATTCAAGCCTGCGTCTTGGACAGGGTATTGGCCAGCACATAACACAGGGGAAGAGGAGGCAGTGGTGTGATCCGCATACACAGATTGTGGACCCAGGCGTTCGGCCCATCTATTAGGGTGCTTTGATGCCATGTGGCGGATCATGCTGGTGATGGCGAGGTTGCTAGTGTTCATGCCCCTGCTCATTTTGGTGTAGCACAGGTTGCAAACTACTATTCTTTTGTCTTTGGCACTTTCCTGAAAAAAGCGCCATACTGCCAAACACCTACCCCTTGGCAAGGGAGATTTCCGCAAGGGGGTGCTCTGTGTTACAGTTGCGACCTGTTCGGTGGTTTCTGCCTTCTACCTTTTGCCACCCCACTGCCTCTTTCAGCCTGTTGTAGTTCTGCAGATTCCACCCCCTTTGTACTGCTCTCCTTGCCTGGCTTGTTGCCACCTCGTCATCAAACACCTCCTTTTCCACATCCTCACTCTGATCATCCTCCTAATTTGTTGACCTAACCACAACCTCAGTGATTGACAACTGTGTGTCATCCTCTTCCTCAACCTCTTGAGACAGTTATTGCGGTTGAGTCATTGGCAACTGTGTCTTATCATCATCCACCTCATTAAACACTAGTTGCTGTTCCCCACCGTCATGTTTTTGTGACTCTGGATGCTCAAAGGTAGGGAATCGGGGCACAAGATCTTAGGTCCCTTATCAAGCGTGCTTGGCGATAGGGCCAAATCAATTAATGGCAATGAAAAAAGGTCCTCAGAATATCCGAGTGTGGGATTACTTGTTTGGCCAGACTGTAAATGGTGGGAGGTAGGAGGATCAGGGTGAGGATTGTGTGGACCAGACTCCTTGCTACTAAGAATGGACTTGGTGGAAGACAGGGTGGTGCTTAACCGACTGGAAGCACTATCTGCTGCAATACAACCGACCACCTGCTCGCACCGGGCTGACTTCAAGAGTGGTGCCCTGTGCCGCCCTGCAAACTAGGACATGAAGCTATGTATCTTGGATGATTGTTTTTCTTGTGCTCTGGCAGCAGGCACAGTTTCACCGCGCCCAGGGCCATGGCCTCTGCGTGCACCATCAGAATCACAGCCACTTCCCATCCCTTAATGCTCACCTTCTTCATATTAAATGTTATATGCACGCTTAGTACACAATATGTGGCACGGATGTCACAGTTCACAGCAAGCACAGTATATGGAAAAAGTACGTAAGAGTATGGAAAAGGAAAATAGATTTCACTTATATTTTTACTATCTCTTGTCCTGACACATACATACTATTGCAGCGCATATGTGATAATTTACTGCAGAAACCATTTATAGGCATAGTGTAGATAAATTATATATATAAATATATATTTGTTGTCACTAAAATTTTTCCCAATATCTGGCCCTGACACACAGACGCTATTGCAGCACAGATGTGAAAATTCACTCCAGGGACCGTTTATAGGAAAAATGTGGATAAATTATGGAAAAAAATATAATTGTTTTCAATTATATATTTCCTATCTCTGGCCCTGACACCCAGAAGGTATTGCAGCACAGATGTCACAAGTCACTGCAGACACCCTCTATCGAAAAGTATTGCAAAGTATGGTAAAAAAAAATAATAATAATCACTGGATATATTATATTGCTGCCTGCCTGCCACCACACACAATAGTCCTTAAAAGAACTTTTGGGTCTTTGAAACATTTTTCTATTAAATATATTGCGATCAGACTCCCTACACTATCTGTCTCTTCCTAAGTGTATATAACACCCGAATACGCGTTCTGGACAGCCAATCACTGTAATGTCAGTAGCCAACATGGCTACTGGCATTACAGTGATGGCAGTACTTAGCTGCACGTTTATTGTCTGCTTAGCAGACACAAAATGTGCGGGGAGGAGACTCAAGCATGGCGCTCGAGCATATGCGGTACTCGGCCGAGTACCGCCATGTGCCGAGCATAGCAATGCTCGAGCCGAACAGGTATTCGGCCGAGCATGTTCGCTCAACACTAGTGATCAGCGATATAGGCAATAATCGTTTTTGCAATATTTTGCATAATATTCACAATAAATTAGCAAATTCTAGAATTCATGATCTCCAGTTATTATTTTTGCAATTGTCCAAATCGGCACTAATACCCGGGTTTCGCAGTTAGCGGCTTCTAACAACTTTCATAAACCACCAATACATAGCGCGGTTCCCGCGTCTACTGTTTACTTTAGATTGTTTCACTATCTAACCTACAGCTCTCTCTCTCTCAGAACTACAACAAGCAGCAGAAAATGGCTTCTGGGGAGTTTATTATATAGTAAGGGGTAGGCAACTTTCCTATTGGTTGCTAGGGATGTTGCTAAGCTCTGAAAAATATATTGCAGCATTCTCATTTGCCCACAAGCAAGAAAGGAGGTTACTGCTGGAAAAAAAAAAATCTAGAATATTAAAAATTACGAACACTATATTCTACGGATTTGCAAATTCTGCCGATATTCGCAATAAAAATTTGTGCTTATTCGTGATCAACACTAGTTTTTACTGCTTCTATGAACACCCAGCTTTTGTCTGTGTAGTATACAAAAGGGAAGGAGCATCTAAAAAGCTTTTAGTGAAAAACAGTACTAGAGACATGCATCTAGATAAATTATATGCAGCAAGTCACCCTTGAAATAATAATGAGTAAGTATATTTGCGTTGATGAAATATCATTACTGTTGTAAAAATGTGAATCGCAATGTGATGTTTAAACCCTGTAAAAACAGGAAGTTCTGAATAAATACATTTTAATATGACAAAGTATAATCCAAATTACTGGAGAAATATGCACACAATATAAGATGAACTCTAATAAACAACCCATTTTAGACACATACTGTACATCTTACATTTGGGTTGCTGTCAAAAATAGAATGCAGGAAACACTTGTGGTTGCACTAATTAAACTCTTTGAAGCCCATAACCTATATTGGTCTTCAGGATGAAAGATATTTTTCCCCCTTGCATATACAGAGCTATAACTTTTTTATTTATTTCTCCATCAACATACTGTAGCTATATGAATGTTTCTCCTCTGAGAGAATGAGCCCTACATATTATACTTTTCTGAATCAGACATGCAAACCAGTTATTCTTCCAAATGGACAAAAGTCACAAGTGTCTCAAGCAAAAAGTGCCCTGGCTAGCTGAGAGGCCTTGAGGGTGCTCTTGTAGGTGCTCTTTATCATTAGGGAGACTACCTAGGACTCATGTGGAGTCTTGTAGTCCAGCCAATGCTGCTCTGTATTTCTGGGAAATATATATGCAAATTACCATATCTTACATTTGCAGGCATTGCCAGGCTGTATACAGATAGGAGTCTGTCCATTGGCCTGAAGGTGCTCTAAGATGGCATCGTCACCTGTGTGATTGTCTCAGAGCCTCTTAGACACTCTCTGTACCTCTGGTTCCTATCCAGCAGGACCAGCAGCAATTGTGCTGCTCTTTGCCTGTGTTGCTGTCACCTCCAGGTTTGGAGCTCTGCAAGGCCAGCACAAATGTTGTCCCAGCAGTGGGGCATAGACCTCACAGGTGCTTGCTTGCACATGCCTATTCTTCACAGACATGGGAAATTTGCCTGCATTGAAATCCAGATGTTCACAAGGATTCTCCATTTATAATTTACTTGCCTCTTGTTTTCCATCTCCTTAGCGCCAAGAATATTCACTAGGATAGCATTAACAGCAAAGCTCTGGATGAAAGGCATCTTTGTGGTCCCTGGACAACCAGTTGCTGAAAGTGTCATATTACTATCAGTTTTCACTCAGCCTTCAGGCAATCTAGTTCTTTGACAGGATCATGGTTTTCTCATTAACAAATCACAACAATTCCCAAACAGAAGTTGCACTTTCTAGGCTATGTTATCAATTCCCATCAAATGGTTGGTGTAAAACGGTGTGTATATCAATGAGGCGAAAACTGAAGGATCTGTGGACTTCAATTGGCCATGTGACCATGTGTATGTCAGTTAAGATATAAATGATGGACCTGTGAGCTTCTGTTTGCTAATATAGGCTGTGTGATGGTGGCATAATTGTTTTTGTCAATATCTCAAGAATGGTATGTTTCTAGTCAAAAACCCTTCTAATCACCTGATTTATCTATATCCCAAATTTGGTGCAAATTTGGCTGTGCATAAAGAACAGACAGACAGCAGAAATTAATTTTATATATATGTTAGAGACTACCAAAAAAAAACAGCTTCACATGGGTATATTTTGACTATTTCATTTAATGTTTGTGTAGTTAAAAGATATCCACAGTGTTCCACGTAATATTGACCTCCACAGCACCCAGCCCCTTAACAGTGACCTACACAGCAGCGCTCCCCCTGAATAGCGACCTGAAACAGAGACCCTTCACATTGACCTCAGTATCACTCCACCCCCATAAAATGTGACCTCCACAGAACCTCCCCTTAACAGTAACATCTGCAATGAGCAGGATAGGGGGTATACATACTGACGCTAAATTATGCAATGTCTGGGTCAGGTGCAAATATTAGTCTATATTTGTTTGTGACGTCAATTGCAGCGTGCACAGGGTATTGTCACAGGGCCCTTCAAAGGTGTTATAACGCACGTCCCAGTTTAGGAATTACAGAGTGGTATAATGTCTCTGTATGGTAGTGGTAACGGTGTCTCCTACCTGGGTATGGCTGGACTCCTGACTCCTGGCTCACTTGCAATAAATTGAGTGTAGTGATAGGAGGAGTAATAGGGGGATTTTTGCAGCAGAAATTGAGATCCAGACCTTTGGTAAAGTTCAAACTCATCTTTACTGAGAGTAACTTTCATCCCAGCAAGGTACAGCTTTAGTCTTAGGTCCCAGCAGGCTTTCAGAAATGGTTGGCAGGAATTTATCTTCTGCTCTATCAACCTGGAGCTTGCAGGAAAGGATATCTGCTTTGTAGCTCTAAACTGTGTCAGGAAATTGGCTTCTGCACTTTCTATCTTCTAATGTATGGGGACTGACTAACTGAGGAGGAATATGACTTCTCCTGGGTCTCTGAACTTTAATCACAGTTATCTTTTCAGGGTATGATTTCCTCCTGGAAATGGAGGTTGTCTGCTGTTTCATCCAGCTGAGGCTGCAGGGCTCAGGCTGGGGATTTGATCGATGTCTCAGCTGAGACAAGATTCTGGCTTCCCTATCTACCTCAGGGAGCTCCTAACATGCACACCCTAGCCCTAGCAAAGGGTGGGCTAAATTCCTCACTAACTTACTTCTCCACCCAGGGTGTAGGCTGTGGGAATAGTCCACACCTTCACAGAGGGGGAGCTGAGCTAGAATGAACTATTCCAGCTTAGAAATACTAAACTGAAACTAAGTCCCTACCAAGCCATTGCTGCCACCTGCTGGTGAACATGGAAAATTACAACAATAATTTGCATTTAACATGGTTTATGCACATTTGTGAATGACATAATGTAAAATCATATCAGATGACAAGGTAAAGGCTCTTAGGAGATTGTAGCGGGGGAGAAGAGTGTTGTAACACAACTCTGGGGTGTTACAAATCCACAGAAGCCCACCCTCTTAACAGTGACCTCTACAGTGCCCCATCCACGTAACAGTGATCTCTACAATGTTGCGCCCCCTAAACAGTGGCCTCCACAGCACCCACCCCCCTAAACACAGACTTCCACAGTGGCCTGTGCTTTTAACAGTGGCCCCTCCATAGCACCCCACCCCCTTAAGAATGACCTTCACAGCACCCTATCTCCTTAGCAATAACTTTCACAGCATCTCACCACATACCCTTAACAGTGACCTCCACAGGTGCCCGCCCCTTAACTGTGAGCCCCCCATAGCACCTTACTCCCTTAACAATCAGTTCCACAGCATCCACTCACTTAACAATGACTTTGACAGTGGCCCACCCCCTGAACAGTGGCCCCTTAAAGCTCCTTACCCCCTTAAAAGCAACCTCCACAGCACCCTGTCCCCTTAACAGTGATCTTCACATTACCAAATTGCCTTAACTTTGACCTCCACAGCATCCCATCTCCTCAAAAGTGACCTCCACAGCAGCCCAACCTTTAACTTTGACCCTCCACAATATTCCGCCCCTTAAGAGTGACTTCCATAGAACTCTGACCCCTTAACACTAACCTCGATAGCAGTATACTCCTTTTAACAGTGACCCCTCACAGCACTCCAACCCTTAACAATGACTTCCACAGCACCCAGTCACCTTAATAGTGACATATACAGAACCTGTCCCTTTAACATTCATCTCCATAGTGACCTTCCCCTTAACAGTGTCCTCCACAGCACCCTACCACCTTAAAATGTAATGTCTACAGCATCACTGCCCCTTAACAGTGATATCTACAGCGGCCTGTCCTCTAAACAGTGACCCTGCACAATGCCTAGCCCCCTTTACAGTGACATTGCACATTGACTCCCCCCTTAACAGTGACCCCCACAGCGCCTTTCCCTCTTAATATTGACCTCCATAGCGGCCTGCATCTTAACTGTGACTTCTACAGCAACTCGTCCCCTTAAAATGTGTCTTTTCCAGCAGCCCGCCAGCTTAACAGTAACCTTCCCAGCAGTTCACCCCCTTAACAATGGCCCGCCACATCTCCATGCCCCTTAACAGTGACCTCCACAGTGCCCTGATCAATTAAGAGTGACCCCTCACAGCATACCTCCCCCTTAACTGTGACCTTTATAACAGTCTGCCACCTTAACAGTGACCTTCACAGTGGCCTACATCCTTAACAGTGACCTCTTTAATACACTAATCTTTTAAAAGTGACCTCCACAGCACCTCACACCCTTCACATTGACACCCACAGTGGCCCCCCCCTTAACAGTGACCTCTACAGTGCTCCGCCCCCTTAAATGTGACCTCCACAGCACCCTGCTACCTTAACATTGGCCTAAATAGCACCCCAGACCCTTAACAGTGACCGCCACAGTACCAATCCCCCTTAAAAAGTGACCTCCATAGAACCCAGTGACCTTAACATTGACCTCCACAGTGACCTGCTCCCATAATAGTGACCTCTACAGTGCCCTTCTGCATCAAAATGTGACTTCCATAGCACCCCACCTCCTTAACAGTAACCTCTACAGCAGCTCACCGCCTTAACAGTGACCCCCACAGCATCCCACACCCATAATTGTGACCTTAACAGCACCATGCCCCCTTAACAGTGACTTCCACAGTGCCCCATTCCCTTAATGTTGATCCCCACAGTGGTCTGCCCCCTTAACAGTAGCCCGTAAAGTGTCCTACCCTCTTAAAATGTGACCTCCACAGCACCTTGCCTCCCTTAACACTGACCGCCCACAAAGTCCCACCCGATTACTGTGGCCTCCCCAGTGGCTCACCCCTCAACTGTGACCTTCACAGAAGCCCGCCCCCTTAACTAAGACCTCCACAGCAGCCTGCTTCCTTAACAGTGATTTCCACAGAGGCCCATAAGCTTAACAATGACATTCGCAGTGTCCCGTCCCCTTAACAGTGACCTTATCAGCCCCCCACCCTCTTCATAGAGACCTCCACAGCACACGGCCCCTTAATATTGACCTCCACAGCAGCCCACCCCTTAACTGTGACCTTCAAAGAACCCCGCCTCCATAACAGTAACCTCCACAGTGGTCCACCCCCTCCAGTCATTTGGCCGTGCATAAAAACAAGATATCTTTTTTTTTTTTTTTTTTTTGTTTAGCTGTTTTTGCACTATAGGAGGATTTTTAATAGATTATTTTTTTACTTGAATAGTAAAATTTAAGTTGCTATAAATTATTTATCAAGTACATACATAGTACTTGATGTATTGCTTTATAAATTCCATTATAGGGTTCCGTTATAACAGAGTTATAACGGAATATAATGGAATCTTAGGAAGAAATGCAAAACGGAAGCCTTGTAAAAAGGCTTGTTCCTGATAGTTTACCTGTATAAGGCTGGGACTACGTGGCAACATGCGTCGCATGTCATTGGATCGAATGATTGCCAATGGAGTCACAATGCGACAGCCCCAATGAGACAGTTACAAAAATACAGACCAGAAGTATTTTGTATCGCAGGTGGCAAGTTGCATGGAATTTTTGCCCCATTGACTTTATTGTAAGTCGCCAGTAACTTTTCTGTGACATGGTTGTATTTTCCAAAATGCTACCTGTACCATGAGCCACACAAGAAAGGCAGTGGGAGATTAGGGAGGTTAACAAAGAGGGGTTTGGGTTCCTGGAGAACTGGGCCGACTTCTCTGTTGGCTACAGGTTCTATCGTAGGGATGGTCAGCACATCAATGGGGAATGCACAGCTGTTTTGGGGGAGAAGATGGCTAGAAGGTTGGAGGAGTGTTTAAACTAGGGATTGGTGGGGCTGATTATGTTATATGAGCCAAAGATAGTGCAGATAGAAACCTGGGGGGAGGGGTTAATGGAACTGGGGGAGGAATGGAAGGAGGGACTAGAACAGTTAATAAGGAAAGCTGTAGGGTAAGCTCTTAATTGTATGTACACTAATGCCAGAAGCCTGACTAATAAAATTGGTGAACTGGAATTAGTGATGTGTGAGGACTATGAGATAGTGGGAATAACTGAGACATGGCTGGATGATAGCTATGACTGGGCGGTTAATGTACAGTGTTACAGTCTGTTCAGAAAGGTTTGTCAAAACCAGAGAGGGGGAGGGGTTTGTAAAGTCCTGTCTAAAGCCCACACTCCAGGAAGACATAAGTGAGGGACATGAACATATTGAGTCACTGTGGGTAGAAATACATGGAGGAAAAAAACAATAATAAAATACTAATAGGAGTTTATTATAATCCACCTAATATACCAGAGTCCACAGAAAATCTACTTAGAAACAAAATAGATGAGGCGGCAAATCATAATGAAGTCATTATTATGGGGGACTTAAACTACCCAGATATAGACTGGGAAACTGTAACCTGTACATCTCATAAAGGAAACAGGTTATTGGCAGTAAACAAAGATAATTACCTAAAATCTAATTGTTACAGGTACATACCTTATGGGAATAAAGGTTAAGACACAAAATTCACAGAAGGAGAGGTATAGAAGAGGTAGACGTCCCTATATAATTATAGATCACTTTAGGAGGTTAAAAAGTTGTCTAGGGAAAGCAGATATTGTGAAGAAAGAACAGGTCTTAGAGCAGGCAGTTCAGAGATACACTGCACAGCTCAAAGAAAGAAAACACTCTCAGATACAATTAACTTTAGAGAGGGTTGACTATTTGATTATAATACCAAGCCAGTCAGGATCTTAGAGGGTGAAACAGAGCCCTCATCATCTAAGGAAGAAACCAACCCAGAGGCGATATCTTACCCACAGTACCCAAGGCCCTCATCTAGGGGCAGGGGTAATAGGGGTAGATCACGCAGGGGCAGAGGTGCTCAGAATAGGGGCAATTTTTTAGGACAAGGTCTCCCTATCTCGGATTACCTGCTGAGGGAGCAGAAGGAGCAGTAACTATGTGCCCTAACGCCCCCTCACCGTCGAGTTTTGATGATCTGCAGATCATCAACTTATCAGATAGGGAACTTACTTAGGCAGAACTCAATGTCCTCAAAAAAGATTGTCATTTGTCCCCACCCACTACTTTGATTTATTTGGATGGGTGAAACATTTGAGCATTTTTACCAGAAAGCTAAAATCTACACAGATGACCTTTGTGGGCCACATATATTGATAAAATCACAACCTATAACACTATGTGCATACCCAGATTACCAAAGAAAAAGCGACCATATGTAAGCAAAAAATATATACTTTATTAGAACAACACAATAAAACACATAATGAAGTCTTACATCATTGGGTGGAATAAAACAAGTATAAAAGAGGGAAACAGGGGGGAGGGGACCGATAAATGTGAATACATATAGGGGAAGCAACAAATGTAATTAAATAATCAAATACACAAGTGTAAATGTTGCCCCAAGTTAGTAACAGAAAATGAAGGAAATAGATACTACAGCAGGTTTCCACACACAGGCAAAGAGCCTAGTAAAGTACATAGTAATAGTGCCTCAGGTAGACAAGGATATATAATAGCTCATTCAATTGTAAACAAACGTATTAACGGTCACATCACCCATCCAGCGTCTCTCACTTAACCTACGCATTTCACCAAATGGCTTCGTCAGGGTAAGTGAGGAGCAGTGATATGCATATCTTATTTATATCCAGTACATAATGCTGAATTACAAACACCTGTGTGGCGTCTGAGCATTGACGTCTCTGATCTGGTGGATATGAGAAATCTGGTTGATCTGTTGCAGGAGAACGAGCCGGTCCCTGGTGAGGACCCTTTCAACACTCTCAAAAACCATTCCCAATTGAACCCGCCGATTGGCGATACTACCCCTATGGATGTGTTTTTAAAAGTTGTTACCTATGAACTTAAACAGCTGGAGGGTTTTAAATGTGGCAAAAGTAACTTAACCAGGGATGAATTAAATGGTTTATTGACATTAGAGAAGGATTTCTCAATCATCATCAAACCGACTGACAAAGGGGGCAATATAGTTGTGCTAGGACACAAGCAATATCTCAATATGTGTCAAAATGTTTTATGTGATAGAAACTGCTATGACATACTTCCTGCCAATCCCACTGCTAAGCACTTAGAGGAATTGAGAACTATCCTGACATCGGCCTTGACATCAAATCCCATCAGCAAGGCTGAATTTCAGGTATTATTACCTTCTCACCCTCAGCCTGTTTTTATAGCCTGCCAAAGGTTCATAAAGGGCTAGAACATTTAAAAGGCAGGCCTATTGTTTCTGGTACAAATTGTCTCACTAGTCACATCAGCAACTATGTTGATATCAGTTTGAGACCATTTGTGGCGTCTCTTCCCTCGTATGTCAGGGACTTGATGGAAATTGTAAACAAGCTGGACGGCCTCTATGTCGAGGAGCATACCATTCTTGCCAACCTTGACATAGAGGCCCTCTACAGCTCCATCCCCCATATGGAGGGTCTGGACGCCATCCAATTCTTCCTTTCGGAGCGAGGGAATGAGTTCTTATGTCATAACCAGTTCATCACCCGTCTTGTGGATTTCCTACTCCACCACGTGTTCCTCTTCAATGCTCGTTTTTACCACAAGCCCAGGGGCAGTTCGGGCGGGTTCACCGCAACTGTTCTGCGTAGGGGGTACCCACAAAAAAATTGTGTCCTCGGCCTATCAACACGCCGCATCATGCACACTCGAGTCGCTCCTTGTCCCTAAACAGAAGAATGAGGGTGAGGATCAAATCTTTTTGATTACAACATTTGATGACGATAATGGTCACATATTAGACATCCTACGTAAACACTGGGGTATCCTCCAGATGGACAAGGATATCGGACATCTGGTGGGCAGTGTGCCAGCAGTCACCTTCTGTAGGGGCCGTAACCTAAAAGACTGACTTGTTCACATTTTTTTTTCAACCCACACACCCCAGTACATGGCTGGTGAATCTCACCATGGGCACTTTTTGTTGCAGTGGTTGCATAGCGTGTGACTTCATCAAGACGGGACGGGTTTTTACCAGTACCTCTACATCAAAATCCTACACGATTAGATATTTTATTAATTGTAGGACTTCAGGTATGGTATACCTAGCAACGTGTGTCTGCGGATTACAATGCGTGGGAAAAACCACCTGTGAATTTCGCTGGCAGATATGCGAGCACCTTATTGACATCAGGAAACAGGCAGACACCCACGTGACACGTCACATCTATACACAGCATTCAGGGAATGTCTGTGCAATCCAGTTTCAGGGGGTTGAGGTAATATGACGAGGGGCAACCTGGATCGTTGGATTGTTCAAAAGGAAGCTCAGTGGATCCGACAACATGGATTAAACAAACATATTTCCTTTGCCTGTTTTATTAATTAATTTTGAGTTGGTGGTTCCAGGTAGGAGAACACCTGGCACCATCCCCTACCGCCTAGACTAAGTTTTTTTGGGGGGCACTAATATCCCCCAATTTAATGCTATTCTTTAGATGTGCCATCTAAAATGTGAGTTATTAATCCAGTCTATATATGTTAAATGGGGATGGCTACGTTTGCATATAGAATGGGGGAGATTTATGACTTTGACTCATATACCCACCCTCCAATATTCACACTGTATGTCATTTTTCTCCCCCAAACAAATCCTCCTTCTTGCTTTTCTCATCTCATCCCCTTTGTCTCTGAAGCACACCTTCTATTATGCCTGCACTGACATTTAATCATTCAGGGGCACAGTGTTCATCCTACACCGCAGTGCGATGACGGCAGGCTATGTTCCTGCCTCCCAGAATCGGGATTGGCCGTGTTCCACTGGATCCCCTCCACTTGTGGGTGGTCTCTTTTCATAGGTCGGCGCTTTGAGCGGCCGCATTATGGCCAACATAGCGCCGGACTTGCTGCCACACACCACTAGTGTGGCAGCTCTGCTAATGCTAACCTTCAGTGCTGTATACTCATGATGAATCTTTAATGAAGAAACAAGTTTAGTATGCCGCTTGTTAGTGAAGGTGGCAGCTAATTCCCAATGCTAGGGAGTTGAGGGTGATTTGGACTCATTGATACTGGCTACATTGTTGAGGCTTTACTTTGCTTGATCAGCCTCATAGTAGCCCTATGCTCTGTGGGATGTTAATAGGGGCTTATGCTAATTAGTCTTTGCCCCAATTCTTGTACCCAGTAGCACATTGGTTTTCACCCTGTCTGGTGGTGCCCTGCTATATAGGCTGTGACCTCTGAATATAGGGGTTGTATTACAATCCTCAATTGTTTCACTTGTTTCTAGCCATGGATAGCAGGGACACACCAGTTTTTGTTTGTACCTACTAGGGGGCACATGATTCATTACACCTGTGCTCTCAGGTGTCTACCCAAGATTTATTTGGTTATAATCCTCTGGGCAGACCACCTCCCTGCCAGGGGTTACACTCTTTCCCTACATAATTGTTGTCTGCAGATTAGTAACCCTGTCCCCAAGTATTGTTTTTAGATTATCATAATAAAGTTATGGTTTTATGGTGTTTCCCTACCCCAGTGATCAATAAAAGGTTAAGAAACAAGAAAAAAAAAAAAGATCCAGATAAAGAGAAATAGAAAGAAAGCAATAAATGACAGAAATAAAGCATTTAAATCACAAAAACAGGAGGGTAGCAGGCAGCATCGAAAAACTATAAGGAAAAAAATAGAATATGTAAAAGACAAATAAAATCAGCCCGAGAGACCGAGAATTTATTTCCAAAGAGGTACCTGGAATTATCGTGGATGGAAGGTATGTGTCAGTGAGGTTCCTGGCCTCTGCATTTTATGTGTCAGTAGCAGCTATTGCTAATTGACACCGTAAGATTTAGCCTGGCTGTCATAGCTGATACGGGACTAGAGTTGAGCGGACACCTGGATGTTCCGATTCGACGGGTTCGGCCGAACTTCACAAAAAAGTTGACCCGAACTTGACCCCGAACCACCTTGAAGTCAATGAGGACCCGAACTTTGGAGCACTAAAATGGCTCTAACAAAGTCATTGAAAGGGCTAGTGGGCTGCAAATGGCAGCAACATTTGGTTAAGAGCATGGCAAGTGTTCTGCAAACAAAGGTAGAGAAAACAAGAGATAAGGCCAACCGTCCCTAGCATATACACCAGGTCCTCAACTACCTGTCTCTTTAAAAACACATAAAGTGGTGCACAGCCTCAAATAATATGTATAACATTGGTCATTGGCCTGATGAAGCGCAAGTTAGAGCAAAACGGCCATCGCTGTCAACTTCATCTATGTACATGAGCACTGTATGCTCTAGCCAGAAGATTTTACACATGACCGAATAAAGCATTGTTTTATCTACACTGGTGAGTGTTGCCTTTTCTATTGTCCTCCACATGGTTGCTCTGCAAATAAATGTGGATAGGGAAATGACTTAAAATAACACAAAATACATAAAAATAAAAAATAATAATCTTGATCTAGGAGAACGAGGTCTATATGGAATAGAAGGTTGAGGAGGCGGTGGATGTGGCGGTGTAGGCGGAAGTGGTGGTGGAGGAAGTAGCCAACAATGTTTTTTTATTCTTATTTTTTATTTTTTTAAATTAGGGTACACCTAAAAACATTAGGAAATATAACCTGTGATAACCCCCTCCAGCCGTGCTAAACAAATGTTCAGACAATACACTGGCTGCAGGGCGGGCCAGCACCTCCAAGGTGTAAAGGGCAAGGTCAGGCCATGTGGAGACCCAGAAGTTGAAGGGGGCAGACCCATCATTCAGTACGTGTAGGCGTGTACACACATACTGCACCATGTTGCACCCCCCCGTGATGTGCACAATCCAATTGGATATCTGCTCTATCAACTTTCAATGTTCTTTTCTGCTCCTACCATGTTGATCACTGTTAGCGGTGAATCAGGGTTCCACGCCGGAGAGGAAGCGTGAGAAAGGGATACCACTTCCAAGGGAGGTGAATGGCTGCAATGTGATCAAGCTGAAATGTGGGACAAGTTATTAAAGCAGAAGGATCGAATGAAAGGGCCAATTAAAGATGAATTTAGCAAATTAAAGTCCCTGTCACTTATGCAGAGCAGGGGTTTTTCATCGGCAAAAATGGGTTAATGTTACACACCAAAGGAAAAGACAATTTTTAAAAATCTCGGGCCCTGTCACCTATGTAGAGCAGGGGTTTATTCATGGCAAAACTGTGTCACCCACCAATTCAACAGACAATTTTCAAAAAATTTGGTCCCTGTCACCTATGGAGAGCAGGAGTTTGTATTGGTAAAAATTGGTAAAATGTCACTTGACAATGTAACAGACAATTTGGTCCCTGTCACCTATGGAGAGCAGGAGTTTGTATTGGTAAAAATTGGTAAAATGTCACTTGACAATGTAACAGACAATTTTTTGAAATTTAGGTCCTTGTCACCTATGCAGAGCAGGGGTTTATTCACGGCAAAACTGTGTTCATGTCACCCATCAATTAAACAGAAGGTTTTCCGGAAATGAGGTCCTTATCACCTATGCAGAGCAGGGGTTTGTATACGGCAAAATTAGCAAAATGTCACTTGACAATGTAACAGATGATTTAAAAAAATAAAATAAAATAGGTCCCTGTCACCTATGAAAACCAGGGGTTTATTCACTGCAAAACTGTGTTCATGTCACCCACCAATTAAACAGACAATTTTACAAAAATTTGGTCCCTGTCACCTATGCAGAGCAGGGGTTTGTATACGGCAAAATTTGAAAAAATTTCACCCAAGAATGTAACAGACTAATTAGTGAAATGTATTTCCGTATCCACTAGGTAGAGCAAGGGTATATCACAGCCAAAAATTTTTGAATTTCACCGGAAAATGCAACAGACAAATTAATGAAATTTATTAACCTTTCGACTAGGTAGACCAGGGGTATATCACAGCCGACAATTGGTGAATTTCACCCGACAATGTAACAGACAAATTAATGAAATTTATTAACCTGTCTACTAGTTAGAGCAGGGGTATATTAAAAGCCCAAAATTGGTGAATTTCACCGACAATGTAACAGACAAATTAGTGATATTTATTAACCTGTCAACTAGGTAGAGCAGGGGTATATCACAGTCGAAAATTGGTGAAGGTCATCTGACAATGTAACAGACAAATTAGTGAAACGTATTAACCTGTTCTTTAGGTAGAGCAGAAGTATATCACAGACAAAAATTGGTGAATTTCACCCGACAAGTTAACAGACAAATTTGTGAAATTTACTAATCTGTCTACTAGGTAGAGCAGGGGTATATCACATCCCAAAATTGGTGAATGCCACCCAACTATGTAAAAGAAAATTTTGTGACATTTATTAACCTTTCCACTAGGTAGAGCAGGGGTATATTAAAAGCCAAAAATTGGTGAATTTCACCAACTATGTAACTGAAAAATTAGTGAAATTTATTAACCTGTCTACTAGGTAGAGCAGGGGTATATCACGGCCAAATATTGGTGAATTTCACTCTACAATGTAACAGACAAATTAATGAAATGTATTAACCTGTCCACTAGGTAGAGCAGGGGTATATCACAGCCAAAAATTTGTGGTGAATGTCACCCGACAATGTAACAGACAAATTAGTGAAATTTATTAACCTGTCCTTCAGGTAGAGCAGGCGTATATCACAGCCAAAAATTGTTAAATTTCACCCGACAATGTAACAGACAAATTAGTGAAATTTACTAACCTGTCAACTAGGTAGAGCAGGGGTATATCACAGCCCAAAATTGGTGAATGTCACCCAACTATGTAACAGAAAAATGTGTGAAATTTATTAACCTGTCTACTAGATAGAGCAGGGGTATATCACAGCCAAAAATGTATGAATTTCACCAGACAATGTAACAGACAAATTAGTGAAATTTATTAACCTGTCCACTAGGTAGAGCATGAGAATATCACAGCCAAAAATTGATGAATGTTACCCAACTATGTAACAGAAAAATTTGTAAAATGTATAAACCTGTCCACTAGGTAAAGCAGGGGTATATCGCAGCCACAAATTTGGGATATGTAACCCAACTATGTATCAGACAAATTAGTGAAATGACTTATAATAAAATAAAATACATAAAAATTAACAAAAAAATTATCTTGATGTATGAGGTGGAGGTCCATATGGCGTAAGAGGTTGAGTAGTCGGTGGACGTAGCGGTGTAGGTGGAAGCGGCGGTGGAGGAGGATGAGGTAGCCAACTATGTTTTTTTATTTATTATTTTTTATTTTATTTTTTGTTTAAATTAGGGTACACCCTAAAAGATTGGGAAATAGCAAAAATACAACAATGACCAATTGCGCTGCATTATAACAATGGCTGGTTAAGGCCGGTATACATGTCTATTCTGCACAAGGTACGGACAAGTCCTGTGGGATCCATGCCTGGTTCATTTTAATGAACATAAGCTTGTCCACATTGGCTGTGGACAGGCGGCTGCACTTGTCTGTGATAATGCACCCTGCCATGCTAAACACACGTTCAGACAATACACTGCAGTGCCTCAGTCTTTTGGGGTGTAACCTAATTTAAAAATTTAAAATTAAAACCAAAAGTCAGTGTTGGCTACCTCGTCCTCCTCCACTGCCGCTTCCACCTACACCGCTACATCCACTAATTCCTCAACCTCCTACATGATTATTTTTTGTTATTTTTTTTCATATTTTATTATTTCACTATTCTGTCTGTTACATTTTTGGGTGAAATTCGCCAATTTTTGGCTGTGAGATACCCCTGCTCTACCTAGTAGACAGGTAAACAAATTAAGATAAATTGTCTGTTACATTTTCGGGTGAAATTCACCTATTTTTGGCTGTGATATACCCCTGCTCTACCTAGTAGACAGTTAAACAATTTTCACAAATATGTGTTACATTTTTGGGTGAAATTTACCAATTTTTGGCTGTGACATACCCCTGCTCTACCTAGTTAAATACAGGATAGGTTACATGAAAGGATGCGTGAAGCAACAAAATGGCATAAGCCCCTCAGCAAAAAGCTAACTCAGGGATAACTGGAAAAACCTATAATCGAACACTGAGAGTTGATAAGCTATAAAAATAATTTTTATTGAAGTACATGATTAAAAACATATAATGGGAAATGACAGACAAGTCAGTATAAAAAAAAGTGTGGTACAACCCTGGGAGGACTTGGTAAGAGGAGTGACATAAGATGGAGCCTGAAGACAAAATCTATTGCATTAATCCAAAAATTGTGGCTGTCTAATCAATAGAGTCAAAAGATGCCATATATATATAAAGTGCAAGTGCAAACCACAAATGAGCAGCAAGAGAATTATGGCTCTAGTTCATAAGTAGAGTTGAGCGAACACCTGGATGTTCGGGTTCGAGAAGTTCGGCCGAACATCCCGGAAATGTTCGGGTTCGGGATCCGAACCCGATCCGAACTTCGTCCCGAACCCGAACCCCATTGAAGTCAATGGGGACCCGAACTTTTCGGCACTAAAACGGCTGTAAAACAGCCCAGGAAAGGGCTAGAGGGCTGCAAAAGGCAGCAACATGTAGGTAAATCCCCTGCAAACAAATGTGGATAGGGAAATTAATTAAAATAAAAATTAAATAAATAAAAATTAACCAAAATCAATTGGAGAGAGGTTCCATAGCAGAGAATCTGGCTTCCCGTCACCCACCACTGGAACAGTCCATTCTCAGATATTTAGGCCCCGGCACCCAGGCAGAGGAGAGAGGTCCCGTAACAGACAATCTGGCTTCATGTCAGCAGAGAATCAGTCTTCATGTCATAGCAGAGAATCAGGCTTCACGTCACCCACCACTGTAAGAGTCCATTTTCATAAATTTAGGCCCAGCACCCAGGCAGAGGAGAGAGGTCCCGTAACAGACAATCTGGCTTCATGTCAGCAGAGAATCAGTCTTCATATCATAGCAGAGAATCTGGCTTCCCGTTACCCACCACTGGAACAGTCCATTCTCAGATATTTAGGCCCCGGCACCCAGGCAGAGGAGAGAGGTCCCGTAACAGACAATCTGGCTTCATGTCAGCAGAGAATCAGTCTTCATATCATAGCAGAGAATCAGGCTTCACGTCAGCCACCACTGCAACAGTCCATTGTCATAAATTCAGGCCCAGCACCCAGGCAGAGGAGAGAGGTCCCGTAACAGACAATCTGGCTTCATGTCAGCAGAGAATCAGTCTGCATGTCATAGCAGAGAATGAGGCTTCACGTCACCCACCACTGCAACAGTCCATTTTCATAAATTTAGGCCCAGCACCCAGGCAGAGGAGAGAGGTCCCGTAACAGAGGATCTGGCTTCATGTCACCAGAGAATCAGTCTGCATGTCATAGCAGAGAATCAGGCTTCACGTCACCCACCACTGCAACAGTCCATTTTCATAAATTTAGGCCCAGCACCCAGGCAGAGGAGAGAGGTCCCGTAACAGAGGATCTGGCTTCATGTCACCAGAGAATCAGTCTGCATGTCATAGCAGAGAATCAGGCTTCACGTCAGCCACCACTGCAACAATCCATTGGCATATATTTAGGCCTAGCACACAGGCAGAGGAGAGAGGTCCCGTAACAGACAATCTGGCTTCATGTCAGCAGAGAATCAGTCTTCATATCATAGCAGAGAATCAGGCTTCACGTCAGCCACCAATGCAACAGTCCATTGTCAGATATTTAGGCCCAGCACCCAGGCAGAGGAGAGAGGTCCCGTAACAGAGGATCTGGCTTCATGTCAGCAGAGAATCAGTCTTCATGTCATAGCAGAGAATCAGGCTTCACGTCACCCACCACTGTAAGAGTCCATTTTCATAAATTTAGGCCCAGCACCCAGGCAGAGGAGAGAGGTCCCGTAACAGACGATCTGGCTTCATGTCAGCAGAGAATCAGTCTGCATGTCATAGCAGAGAATGAGGCTTCACGTCACCCACCACTGCAACAGTCCATTTTCATAAATTTAGGCCCAGCACCCAGGCAGAGGAGAGAGGTCCCGTAACAGAGGATCTGGCTTCATGTCACCAGAGAATCAGTCTGCATGTCATAGCAGAGAATCAGGCTTCACGTCACCCACCACTGCAACAGTCCATTTTCATAAATTTAGGCCCAGCACCCAGGCAGAGGAGAGAGGTCCCGTAACAGAGGATCTGGCTTCATGTCACCAGAGAATCAGTCTGCATGTCATAGCAGAGAATCAGGCTTCACGTCAGCCACCACTGCAACAATCCATTGGCATATATTTAGGCCTAGCACACAGGCAGAGGAGAGAGGTCCCGTAACAGACAATCTGGCTTCATGTCAGCAGAGAATCAGTCTTCATATCATAGCAGAGAATCAGGCTTCACGTCAGCCACCAATGCAACAGTCCATTGTCAGATATTTAGGCCCAGCACCCAGGCAGAGGAGAGAGGTCCCGTAACAGACAATCTGGCTTCATGTCAGCAGAGAATCAGTCTGCATGTCATAGCAGAGAATGAGGCTTCACGTCACCCACCACTGCAACAGTCCATTTTCATAAATTTAGGCCCAGCACCCAGGCAGAGGAGAGAGGTCCCGTAACAGAGGATCTGGCTTCATGTCAGCAGAGAATCAGTCTGCATGTCATAGCAGAGAATCAGGCTTCACGTCAGCCACCACTGCAACAGTCCATTGTCATAAATTCAGGCCCAGCACCCAGGCAGAGGAGAGAGGTCCCGTAACAGACAATCTGGCTTCATGTCACCAGAGAATCAGTCTGCATGTCATAGCAGAGAATGAGGCTTCACGTCAGCCACCACTGCAACAATCCATTGGCATATATTTAGGCCTAGCACACAGGCAGAGGAGAGGTTCATTCAACTTTGGGTAGCCTTGCAATATAATGATAAAATGAAAATAAAAATAGGATTGAATGAGGAAGTGCCCTGGAGTCCAATAATATATGGTTATGGGGAGGTAGTTAATGTCTAATCTGGACAAGGGACGGACAGGTCCTGTGGGATCCATGCCTGGTTCATTTTTATGAACGTCAGCTTGTCCACATTGGCTGTAGACAGGCGGCTGCGTTTGTCTGTAATGACGCCCCCTGCCGTGCTGAATACACGTTCAGACAAAACGCTGGCTGCCGGGCAGGCCAGCACCTCCAAGGCATAAAAGGCTAGCTCTGGCCACGTGGACAATTTAGAGACCCAGAAGTTGAATGGGGCCGAACCATCAGTCAGTACGTGGAGGGGTGTGCACACGTACTGTTCCACCATGTTAGTGAAATGTTGCCTCCTGCTAACACGTTGCGTATCAGGTGGTGGTGCAGTTAGCTGTGGCGTGTTGACAAAAGTTTTCCACATCTCTGCCATGCTAACCCTGCCCTCAGAGGAGCTGGCCGTGACACAGCTGCCTTGGCGACCTCTTGCTCCTCCTCTGCCTTGGCCTTGGGCTTCCACTTGTTCCCCTGTGACATTTGGGAATGCTCTCAGTAGCGCGTCTACCAACGTGCGCTTGTACTCGCGCATCTTCCTATCACGCTCCAGTGCAGGAAGTAAGGTGGGCACATTGTCTTTGTAGCGTGGATCCAGCAGGGTGGCAACCCAGTAGTCCGCACAGGTTAAAATGTGGGCAACTCTGCTGTCGTTGCGCAGGCACTGCAGCATGTAGTCGCTCATGTGTGCCAGGCTGCCCAGGGGTAAGGACAAGCTGTCCTCTGTGGGAGGCGTATCGTCATCGTCCTGCCTTTCCCCCCAGCCACGCACCAGTGATGGACCCGAGCTGCGTTGGGTGCCACCCCGCTGTGACCATGCTTCATCCTCATCCTCCTCCACCTCCTCCTCATCCTCGTCCTCCTCGTCCTCCAGTAGTGGGCCCTGGCTGGCCACATTTGTACCTGGCCTCTGCTGTTGCCAAAAACCTCCCTCTGAGTCACTTCGAAGAGACTGGCCTGAAAGTGCTAAAAATGACCCCTCTTCCTCCTCCTCCTCCTCCTCCTCCTGGGCCACCTCCTCTTCCATCATCGCCCTAAGTGTTTTCTCAAGGAGACATAGAAGTGGTATTGTAACGCTGATAACGGTGTCATCGCCACTGGCCATGTTGGTGGAGTACTCGAAACAGCGCAACAGGGCACACAGGTCTCGCATGGAGGCCCAGTCATTGGTGGTGAAGTGGTGCTGTTCTGTAGTGCGACTGACCCGTGCGTGCTGCAGCTGAAACTCCACTATGGCCTGCTGCTGCTCGCACAGTCTGTCCAGCATGTGCAAGGTGGAGTTCCACCTGGTGGGCACGTCGCATATGAGGCGGTGAGCGGGAAGGCCGAAGTTACGCTGTAGCGCAGACAGGCGAGCAGCGGCAGGATGTGAACGCCGGAAGCGCGAACAGACGGCCCGCACTTTATGCAGCAGCTCTGACATGTCGGGGTAGTTGTGAATGAACTTCTGCACCACCAAATTCAGCACATGCGCCAAGCAAGGGATGTGCGTCAAATTGGCTAGTCCCAGAGCTGCAACGAGATTTCGCCCATTATCACACACCACCAGGCCGGGCTTGAGGCTCACCGGCAGCAACCACTCGTCGGTCTGTTGTTCAATACCCCGCCACAACTCCTGTGCGGTGTGGGGCCTGTCCCCCAAACATATGAGTTTCAGAATGGCCTGCTGATGTTTACCCCGGGCTGTGCTGAAGTTGGTGGTGAAGGTGTGTGGCTGACTGGATGAGCAGGTGGAAGAAGAGGAGGAGGAAGCCGAGAAGGAGGAGGTGGCAACAGGAGGCAAAGAATGTTGCCCTGCGATCCTTGGCGGCGGAAGGACGTGCGCCAAACAGCTCTCCGCCTGGGGCCCAGCTGCCACTACATTTACCCAGTGTGCAGTTAGGGAGATATAGCGTCCCTGGCCGTGCTTACTGGTCCACGTATCTGTGGTTAGGTGGACCTTGCTACAGATGGCGTTGCGCAGTGCACACTTGATTTTATCGGATACTTGGTTGTGCAGGGAAGGCACGGCTCTCTTGGAGAAGTAGTGCCGGCTGGGAACAACATACTGTGGGACAGCAAGCGACATGAGCTGTTTGAAGCTGTCTGTGTCCACCAGCCTAAATGACAGCATTTCATAGGCCAGTAGTTTAGAAATGCTGGCATTCAGGGCCAGGGATCGAGGGTGGCTAGGTGGGAATTTACGCTTTCTATCAAATGTTTGTGAGATGGAGAGCTGAACGCTGGCGTGTGACATGGTTGAGACGCTTGGTGACGGAGGTGGTGGTGGTGGTGTTGGTGGTACATCCCCTGTTTGCTGGGCGGCAGGTGCCAACGTTCCTCCAGAGGCGGAGGAAGAGGCCGAGGCGGCAGCAGCAGAATAGGCCGAGGCGGCAGCAGCAGAAGAGGTAGCAGGGGGAGCCTGAGTGACTTCCTTGGTTTTAAGGTGTTTACTCCACTGCAGTTCATGCTTTGCATGCAGGTGCCTGGTCATGCAGGTTGTGCTCAGGTTCAGAACGTTAATGCCTCGCTTCAGGCTCTGATGGCACAGCGTGCAAACCACTCGGGTCTTGTCGTCAGCACATTGTTTGAAGAAGTGCCATGCCAGGGAACTCCTTGAAGCTGCCTTTGGGGTGCTCGGTCCCAGATGGCGGCGGTCAGTAGCAGGCGGAGTCTCTTGGCGGCGGGTGTTCTGCTTTTGCCCACTGCTCCCTCTTTTGCTACGCTGTTGGCTCGGTCTCACCACTGCCTCTTCCTCCGAACTGTGAAAGTCAGTGGCACGACCTTCATTCCATGTGGGGTCTAGGACCTCATCGTCCCCTGCATCGTCTTCCACCCAGTCTTGATCCCTGACCTCCTGTTCAGTCTGCACACTGCAGAAAGACGCAGCAGTTGGCACCTGTGTTTCGTCATCATCAGAGACATGCTGAGGTGGTATTCCCATGTCCTCATCATCAGGAAACATAAGTGGTTGTGCGTCAGTGCATTCTATGTCTTTCACCGCTGGGGAAGGGCTAGGTGGATGCCCTTGGGAAACCCTGCCAGCGGAGTCTTCAAACAGCATAAGAGACTGCTGCATAACTTGAGGCTGAGACAGTTTCCCTGGTATGCATGGGGGTGATGTGACAGACTGATGGGGTTGGTTTTCAGGCGCCATCTGTGCGCTTTCTGCAGAAGACTGGGTGGGAGATAATGTGAACGTGCTGGATCCACTGTCGGCCACCCAATTGACTAATGCCTGTACCTGCTCAGGCCTTACCATCCTTAGAACGGCATTGGGCCCCACCATATATCGCTGTAAATTCTGGCGGCTACTGGGACCTGAGGTAGTTGGTACACTAGGACGTGTGGATGTGGCAGAACGGCCACGTCCTCTCCCAGCACCAGAGGGTCCACTAACACCACCACGACCATGTCCACGTCCGCGTCCCTTACTAGATGTTTTTCTCATTGTTATGGTTCACCACAACAACAAATATATTATTTGGCCCAATGTATTGTATTCAAATTCAGCGGGATATAAATTTGAGGCCTAGTATTTAGGCGCTGGGTGACCGGTATGGATTTAGTGACAGAATTAGACTTGGAAATGCACAGAAGCGTGTGTGTGAAGTTATTCTGAATGACCCTATGTGCACCTTGAATATTATATACCCTTTTTGGGATAGATTTCAAATAGCTCTGATATAGCAGGAACCACTAAATTATGAAATTGCTAAATTGGGAATTGTATTTCAACCCAGAACAAAAAATGTGCTTTGACGGACACTAAATATCTTGCCCAGCAACAACAGTACAGCGGTAACGAGAGATTTAGCAGGATATAAATTTGAGGCCTAGTATTTAGGCGCTGGGTGACAGGTATGGGTTTAGTGACAGAATTAGACTTGGAAATACACAGTAGAGGGTGTGTGTGAAGTTATTCTGAATGACCCTATGTGCACCTTGAATATTATATACCCTTTTTGGGATAGATTTCAAATAGCTCTGATATAGCAGGAACCACTAAATTATGAAATTGCTAAATTGGGAATTGTATTTCAACCCAGAACAAAAAATGTGCTTTGACGGACACTAAATATCTTTCCAAGCAACAACAGTACAGCGGTAACGAGAGATTTAGCAGGATATAAATTTGAGGCCTAGTATTTAGGCGCTGGGTGACAGGTATGGGTTTAGTGACAGAATTAGACTTGGAAATACACAGTAGCGGGTGTGTGTGAAGTTATTCTGAATGACCCAATGTGCACCTTGAATATTATATACCCTTTTAGGGATAGATTTCAAATAGCTCTGATATAGCAGAAACCACTAAATTATGAAATTGCTAAATTGGGAATTGTATTTCAACCCAGAACAAAAAATGTGCTTTGACGGACACTAAATAACTTTCCCAGCTACAACAGGACAGCGGTAACGAGAGATTTAGCAGGATATAAATTTGAGGCCTAGTATTTAGGCGCTGGGTGACAGGTATGGGTTTAGTGACAGAATTAGACTTGGAAATACACAGTAGCGGGTGTGTGTGAAGTTATTCTGAATGACCCAATGTGCACCTTGAATATTATATACCCTTTTAGGGATAGATTTCAAATAGCTCTGATATAGCAGAAACCACTAAATTATGAAATTGCTAAATTGGGAATTGTATTTCAACCCAGAACAAAAAATGTGCTTTGACGGACACTAAATAACTTTCCCAGCTACAACAGGACAGCGGTAACGAGAGATTTAGCAGGATATAAATTTGAGGCCTAGTATTTAGGCGCTGGGTGACAGGTATGGGTTTAGTGACAGAATTAGACTTGGAAATACACAGTAGCGGGTGTGTGTGAAGTTATTCTGAATGACCCAATGTGCACCTTGAATATTATATACCCTTTTAGGGATAGATTTCAAATAGCTCTGATATAGCAGAAACCACTAAATTATGAAATTGCTAAATTGGGAATTGTATTTCAACCCAGAACAAAAAATGTGCTTTGACGGACACTAAATAACTTTCCCAGCTACAACAGGACAGCGGTAACGAGAGATTTAGCAGGATATAAATTTGAGGCCTAGTATTTAGGCGCTGGGTGACAGGTATGGGTTTAGTGACAGAATTAGACTTGGAAATACACAGTAGCGGGTGTGTGTGAAGTTATTCTGAATGACCCAATGTGCACCTTGAATATTATATACCCTTTTAGGGATAGATTTCAAATAGCTCTGATATAGCAGAAACCACTAAATTATGAAATTGCTAAATTGGGAATTGTATTTCAACCCAGAACAAAAAATGTGCTTTGACGGACACTAAATAACTTTCCCAGCTACAACAGGACAGCGGTAACGAGAGATTTAGCAGGATATAAATTTGAGGCCTAGTATTTAGGCGCTGGGTGACAGGTATGGGTTTAGTGACAGAATTAGACTTGGAAATACACAGTAGCGGGTGTGTGTGAAGTTATTCTGAATGACCCAATGTGCACCTTGAATATTATATACCCTTTTAGGGATAGATTTCAAATAGCTCTGATATAGCAGAAACCACTAAATTATGAAATTGCTAAATTGGGAATTGTACTTCAACCCAGAACAAAAAATGTGCTTTGACGGACACTAAATAACTTTCCCAGCTACAACAGGACAGCGGTAACGAGAGATTTAGCAGGATATAAATTTGAGGCCTAGTATTTAGGCGCTGGGTGACAGGTATGGGTTTAGTGACAGAATTAGACTTGGAAATACACAGTAGCGGGTGTGTGTGAAGTTATTCTGAATGACCCAATGTGCACCTTGAATATTATATACCCTTTTAGGGATAGATTTCAAATAGCTCTGATATAGCAGAAACCACTAAATTATGAAATTGCTAAATTGGGAATTGTATTTCAACCCAGAACAAAAAATGTGCTTTGACGGACACTAAATAACTTTCCCAGCTACAACAGGACAGCGGTAACGAGAGATTTAGCAGGATATAAATTTGAGGCCTAGTATTTAGGCGCTGGGTGACAGGTATGGGTTTAGTGACAGAATTAGACTTGGAAATACACAGTAGCGGGTGTGTGTGAAGTTATTCTGAATGACCCAATGTGCACCTTGAATATTATATACCCTTTTAGGGATAGATTTCAAATAGCTCTGATATAGCAGAAACCACTAAATTATGAAATTGCTAAATTGGGAATTGTACTTCAACCCAGAACAAAAAATGTGCTTTGACGGACACTAAATAACTTTCCCAGCTACAACAGGACAGCGGTAACGAGAGATTTAGCAGGATATAAATTTGAGGCCTAGTATTTAGGCGCTGGGTGACAGGTATGGGTTTAGTGACAGAATTAGACTTGGAAATACACAGTAGCGGGTGTGTGTGAAGTTATTCTGAATGACCCAATGTGCACCTTGAATATTATATACCCTTTTAGGGATAGATTTCAAATAGCTCTGATATAGCAGAAACCACTAAATTATGAAATTGCTAAATTGGGAATTGTATTTCAACCCAGAACAAAAAATGTGCTTTGACGGACACTAAATAACTTTCCCAGCTACAACAGGACAGCGGTAACGAGAGATTTAGCAGGATATAAATTTGAGGCCTAGTATTTAGGCGCTGGGTGACAGGTATGGGTTTAGTGACAGAATTAGACTTGGAAATACACAGTAGCGGGTGTGTGTGAAGTTATTCTGAATGACCCAATGTGCACCTTGAATATTATATACCCTTTTAGGGATAGATTTCAAATAGCTCTGATATAGCAGAAACCACTAAATTATGAAATTGCTAAATTGGGAATTGTATTTCAACCCAGAACAAAAAATGTGCTTTGACGGACACTAAATAACTTTCCCAGCTACAACAGGACAGCGGTAACGAGAGATTTAGCAGGATATAAATTTGAGGCCTAGTATTTAGGCGCTGGGTGACAGGTATGGGTTTAGTGACAGAATTAGACTTGGAAATACACAGTAGCGGGTGTGTGTGAAGTTATTCTGAATGACCCAATGTGCACCTTGAATATTATATACCCTTTTAGGGATAGATTTCAAATAGCTCTGATATAGCAGAAACCACTAAATTATGAAATTGCTAAATTGGGAATTGTACTTCAACCCAGAACAAAAAATGTGCTTTGACGGACACTAAATAACTTTCCCAGCTACAACAGGACAGCGGTAACGAGAGATTTAGCAGGATATAAATTTGAGGCCTAGTATTTAGGCGCTGGGTGACAGGTATGGGTTTAGTGACAGAATTAGACTTGGAAATACACAGTAGCGGGTGTGTGTGAAGTTATTCTGAATGACCCAATGTGCACCTTGAATATTATATACCCTTTTAGGGATAGATTTCAAATAGCTCTGATATAGCAGAAACCACTAAATTATGAAATTGCTAAATTGGGAATTGTACTTCAACCCAGAACAAAAAATGTGCTTTGACGGACACTAAATAACTTTCCCAGCTACAACAGGACAGCGGTAACGAGAGATTTAGCAGGATATAAATTTGAGGCCTAGTATTTAGGCGCTGGGTGACAGGTATGGGTTTAGTGACAGAATTAGACTTGAAAATACACAGTAGCGGGTGTGTGTGAAGTTATTCTGAATGACCCAATGTGCACCTTGAATATTATATACCCTTTTAGGGATAGATTTCAAATAGCTCTGATATAGCAGAAACCACTAAATTATGAAATTGCTAAATTGGGAATTGTACTTCAACCCAGAACAAAAAATGTGCTTTGACGGACACTAAATAACTTTCCCAGCTACAACAGGACAGCGGTAACGAGAGATTTAGCGGGATATAAATTTGAGGCCTAGTATTTAGGCGCTGGGTGACCGGTATGGATTTAGTGACAGAATTAGACTGGGATATGGCCAAAAAATAACCACACTATTGCTGGTTAAATGCACTTGGTGACGGGCGCAGCTTGCCCCTGATGTAGTATATGGCCAAAAAATGAACAGACTATTGCTGGTTAAATGCACTTGGTGTCACAGCTTGACCAACCACACTACTGAGGGTTAAATGCACTTGGTGACGGGCGCAGCTTGCCCCTGATGTAGTATATGGCCAAAAAATAAACAGACTATTGCTGGTTAAATGCACTTGGTGTGACAGCTTCACCCTGATGTAGGCTTTAGCCAGAAAACAACCACACCATTGAGGGTTAAATGCACTTGGTGACAGGCGCAGCTTGCCCCTGATTTTGTATATGGCCAAAAAATGAACAGACTATTGCTGGTTAAATGCACTTGGTGTGACAGCTTCACCCTGATGTAGGCTTTAGCCAAAAAACAACCACACCATTGAGGGTTAAATGCACTTGGTGACAGGCGCAGCTTGCCCCTGATTTTGTATATGGCCAAAAAATGAACAGACTATTGCTGGTTAAATGCACTTGGTGTGACAGCTTCACCCTGATGTAGGCTTTAGCCAAAAAACAACCACACCATTGAGGGTTAAATGCACTTGGTGACAGGCGCAGCTTGCCCCTGATTTTGTATATGGCCAAAAAATGAACAGACTATTGCTGGTTAAATGCACTTGGTGTGACAGCTTCACCCTGATGTAGGCTTTAGCCAAAAAACAACCACACCATTGAGGGTTAAATGCACTTGGTGACAGGCGCAGCTTGCCCCTGATTTTGTATATGGCCAAAAAATGAACAGACTATTGCTGGTTAAATGCACTTGGTGTGACAGCTTCACCCTGATGTAGGCTTTAGCCAAAAAACAACCACACCATTGAGGGTTAAATGCACTTGGTCGCAGCTTGTGCTGGCGCACCACAAGACACAAAATGGCCGCCGATCACCCCAGAAAAATGTGACTGACAAACGGTCTGGGCAGCCTAAAAACAGTGAGCAATTGAGGATCAGCAGCTCAATGATCCACAGCTGCAGATCGATCAGTTAATCAAGTCCTTTGGAGGAGTTAATCTGCCTAATCTCGCCCTACTGTCGCAGCCGCAACCTCTCCCTACGCTAATCAGAGCAGAGTGACGGGCGGCGCTATGTGACTCCAGCTTAAATAGAGGCTGGGTCACATGGTGCTCTGGCCAATCACAGCCATGCCAATAGTAGGCATGGCTGTGATGGCCTCTTGGGGCAAGTAGTATGACGCTTGTTGATTGGCTGCTTTGCAGCCTTTCAAAAAGCGCCAAGAAAGCGTCACAAAAGCGCCAAGAAAGCGACGAACACCGAACCCGAACCCGGACTTTTACGAAAATGTCCGGGTTCGGGTCCGTGTCACGGACACCCCAAAATTCGGTACGAACCCGAACTATACAGTTCGAGTTCGCTCATCCCTATTCATAAGTCATCAATTGAGTAGACATCTAGTTAATAAAGTACATGTGGCAAAATCCTATTCAAAGGCTCAGCAGTGATAATGTAATGAATGTAGTGTAAACATGAAAAGTCACATACTGTAAATTTAAGTAGTAACTCCACAGGAAGACCGCACACCCCAACGTGCGTTTCTGTGGAAACCTTCCTCTGGGGGCGCAGTTCTTCCTACTGGAGGGGCTATATTTAAATAAATGCTCCTCCAATCAGAGTACGCCAATTTAGTATAAAATAAGGACAGATGGTGTAAATGAATCCATCTACCCTATCGCTGTCCTTCTAGAAGGTGGAGTCGCAGACGGACAGTGCGGTGGCCATCGCACGGGCACAATGGCGTTCACCAGGAAATCTATCAAGGACTTTGGGTGACGCAATGATCCCACAAGACAATCGGCGATCACGTGATGGCCTGTCACGTGGCCGGCTATGTCAAGGGGATAGATCACATGATCGCAAGTCGCAATCACATGATCGGCAACACTCAAAAGATGAAAAACACACCGAAAGACATAATAACCTCACTTATGAGGTAAAAAAGTGAGAGAAGTGCATGATAAATGTGAATGGAGTGATATTTGTGTGTGAGTGAATCGATGTTAATGAGTGGCTAGATGGACTATAATGGGATATAAAAAGACTAATCCCAAACATAAAAAAGTAACATAAATAGTGAAATGGTATATTATAGCGCATATATACTAGTAGTGAAGAAAAACTGGTGTGAAACATATGGTGAATAAAATATAAAATGCTACAAATTGTGAAATTTGAAATATAATTAATGGGATTAAAAACAATGTTAATCGGGTGTAAGTGAATTAATCCATGGATGATAGGGAGAGAGGATGTTGCGTTTCCATCTTCAATTGGGATCATGATGACACAGACATTATTTATATTTCTCATTTCACAATTTGTAGCATTTTATATTTTATTCACCATATGTTTGACACATTATTTTTTTATACACCAAAATGACTCACAGAAGTGAGTACCCGTGCAGAGCCAGCACGTAGGGTAGAACACCAAAAAAGAGAAAATAGGGCTCGCACTCAATAATATTATGAATATATAAATTTTATTAGTGTCTCCATATGAGACAAATCACAATTAAAAATACATAGAAAAGAATGGATGATGGAGAATGAGCACACAGAATGACATGGAGCACGACCAATATCTGAGATGGCAGATAAATACACACAATAAATATATAAATATAGCAATAAATGTGCATGTAAACCAAATAGATTATCAGAAATGCATAAATAGGCAGAGCTGTACAGGCTAGGTAAGGATATCTTGTAAAGTATAACCAAAAAGAACATATACAATGACAAGTGCAGATATGTTAGAATGGATAAATAGCCAAAGCTGAGTAATTCATTATAAAGCCATAAATCAACTACCTGTGTAGGCAAAGCTGGAGCACTACACAGGTAGTTGATTTATGGCTTTATAATGAATTACTCAGCTTTGGCTATTTATCCATTCTAACATATCTGCACTTGTCATTGTATATGTTCTTTTTGGTTATACTTTACAAGATATCCTTACCTAGCCTGTACAGCTCTGCCTATTTATATGCATTTCTGATAATCTATTTGGTTTACATGCACATTTATTGCTATATTTATATATTTATTGTGTGTATTTATCTGCCATCTCAGATATTGGTCGTGCTCCATGTCATTCTGTGTGCTCATTCTCCATCATCCATTCTTTTCTATGTATTTTTAATTGTGATTTGTCTCATATGGAGACACTAATAAAATTTATATATTCATAATATTATTGAGTGCGAGCCCTATTTTCTCTTTTTTGGTGTTCTAACATTATTTTTTTATTATCATTAGAGATGATCAAATGTTTAAAAAATTCTATTTGGGTGATTCGCCAATTTTTTTAAACAAATTTGGTTTGATCTAAATTTATTCCAGGCAAACTGTGTTAAAGACTGCTGCTATTTCCTGGCTGCTGAGAGCCTTTATAGTGGTGTAAAACACTGTTCTTTGCAGTAACACACATAGTAATCTGCTCTGGTAGTGAAATAATACTGTGAGTCTGTATGACATGCAGATGACAGACGTTGCTCTTAGAATGACTGCACACTTCATTTATTTGGGCAGTCAGGGGGCAAAAACTGACCAAATAACTCAAGTATGAACTGAGCCTTACTGGTCGACGTTGGCATCAAGAAGAAGTGCACGCCTTTTACACCGTTATCAGCTGATTCCACATAGATGCCAGTGTAAAGGATATATATATATATATATATATAGTTGGGATTTGCTCTGGTAAGCAGGGTAAGCAGACGTAGTACAGAGATAAAAACAAGGTTGTAAAGCAAAGTTCAGTGTTTATTCACACATAGGAAAAAACAAGCCAAAAGTAACAGTGTTCAGTTTTGGTGACTGTTCGCACCACACAAAGTCCACAGTGCAAAAAGCCTTCACCTGGTCAGCAGATTTCCACCCGCAGTCCACAGCAGGCTTTAGAGGCCTGTTTCACCAGCAGGAGGCTCTCACAAATAGATGGCCTCAGTGTCTCAAGACACAGACTCCACAGCTTCTCTGTCATGGAGGATAATCCACACCAGCTGAACATGCTTTCTGGGTTTTTATATTCCAGCCAAAACCTGGCCTGGAACCGTGGGGAACAGCCACCCAACCTGCTCTTTGGCTGCTCCCAATAAGAATCGACAAGGAATCTCGGTGACACGTATCTTCTGTCAATGACGGCCCCTTGTTCTCACACATCTCACACATCTAATTATTAAAACCCACACAATTTTCAGACATATCATATATAACCTAAAATCATACATATGAGGATTAATATAAATCTTACAATGAATAATAAAATGATATTATTTCTATTCACTGAGAATCACCAAAACTCAGCACATTCCTACTCCAATGTCTTATCTGGGTAAATAAATTTTATTAGACCCATCAAAATTTCTTCTCACAAGAGAGCAGACTATGCAAACCCTTTTAAGTTTTATAAACAAAAGTCTTTACACATATCTAATCTTCAGTTAGGGCTCTTTCACACTTGCCTTCTTTTCTTCCGGCATAGAGTTCCGTCGTCGGAGCTCTATGCCGGAAGAATCCTGATCAGTTTTATCCTAATGCATTCTGAATGGAGTGAAATCCGTTCAGGATGCATCAGGATGTCTTCAGTTCCGGAACGGAACGTTTTTTGGCCGGAGAAAATACTGCAGCATGCTGCGCTTTTTGCTCCGGCCAAAAATCCTGAAGACTTGCCGCAAGGCCGGATCCGGAATTAATGCCCATTGAAAGGCATTGATCCGGATCCGGCCTTAAGCTAAACGTCGTTTCGGCGCATTGCCGGATATGACGTTTAGCTTTTTCTGAATGGTTACCATGGCTGTTGGGATGCTAAAGTCCTGGCAGCCATGTTAAAGTGTAGTGGGGAGCAGGGGAGCAGCATACTTACCATCCGTGCGGCTCCCGGGCGCTCCAGAGTGACGTCAGGGCGCCCCAAGCGCATGGTTCACGTGATCGCATGGCACGTCATCCATGCGCATGGGGCACTCTGACGTCATTCTGCAGCGCCTCGGGAGCCGCACGGACTGTAAGTATACCGCTCCCCCGCTCCCCGCTCCTACTATGGCAACCAGGACTTTAATAGCGTCCTGGCTGCCATAGTAACACTGAAAGCATTTTGAAGACGCTTTCAGTACACTTGCGTTTTTCCGTGGAGTACATGCCAGATCCGGACAACGCAAGTGTGAAAGAGGCCTTAGTGATTCTAAGTTCACAAGGGTTTGAACTTATATTAACCTCTTGAATAAGACAAAGCAGTGGAATGACATTGTTCATCCCGTAGTCCTGGCAACTGACAAATAATGTGGCCTCCTCAAATGGCCTGAGAAAACAGCAGGTGTCACGCATGAGCTGCCACTAGCTGACATCGAAGTTACACAGGGGAGTACTCCTGTCCGCTTGGGTGGAAACGGCGCATATCAGCCTATGCTGGGTATGCAGTTTTGCCGCTGCAGCTCAAGGAGGGTGTGCTTTGCGGTGTACGAGTGGCTGAAGTGCATGCAAAATTTCCTGGCCATTTTTAGGATGTCTTGCAGATGAGTGGAAGACTTCAGGAACCGCTTAACAACCAGATTGAACATGTGTCCCATGGAGGGTGCATGTCTCAGCCCTCCTTGATGCAGTGCCAACACCATGTTCTTCCTGTTGTCGGTCACCATGGTTCCGATTTTGAGTTGTCACAGAGAAAGCCAGGATTTGATTTGTTAATGAAGGACACGGCGTAGTTCCTCCTTTGTGTGACTTCGTTCGCGGAGCCAAATGAGGTATAGAACAGTCTGACACCACCGTGCCCTGCACATGTAGTATGCTGGAGAAGCAATGTGAATTGTCCCTGCAGTGGAGGCTGAGGACACGGTGGAGGATGAGGAGGCAGAGGAAGACTTTGTCGCAGGACTAACCATGTGAGAAAATCGAGGTGGAAGCGGTGTAGAGCAGGGGTATATTACACCCAAAAATTGGTGAATTTCACCAAAAAATGTAACGGACAATTTTTACTTTTTGAACCTGTATACTAGGTATAGCAGTGGTACTATACACACCAAAATTGGTGAATTTCACCCTAAAATGTAAATGACAATTTATTTTATTTTTTTAACCGGCCTACTAGGTATAGCAGTGGTACGTATAGTACCACTGCTATAACTTAGTAGGCCGGTTGAATTTGTTAATTTCACCCAAAAAAGTAAATGACAATTTTTTAATATTTTTTTTGTTTAACCTGTCTACTAGGTATAGCAGTGGTACTATACACCCAAAACATTGTTAATTTCACCATAAAATGTAACTGGCAATTTTTTTTTATTTTTTTTACCGGTCTACTAGGTATAGCAGTTGTACTATACACATCTAAATTGGTGAATTTCACCGAAAAATGTAAATGACTTTATTTTTTGTTTAACCTGTCTACTAGAAATAGCATTGGTACTATACACCCAAAAAATTGTTAATTTCACCATTAAATGTAACTGACAATTGTTATTATTATTTTTATTTATTTTTACGTTCCACTAGGTATAGCAGTGGTGCTATACACACGAAAATTGGTGAATTTTACCCTAAAATGTAAATGACAATATATATACACTGCTCAAAAAATAAAGGTAACACAAAAATAACACATCCTAGATCTGAATTAATTAAATATTCTTCTGAAATACTTTGTTCTTAACATAGTTGAATGTGCTGAGAACAAATTCACACAAAAATTAGAAATTTAATTTTTCAACCTATAGAGGTCTGGATTTGGAGTCACACTCAAAAGTAAAGTGGAAAAACACACTACAGGCTGATACAACTTTGGTGTAATGTCCTTAAAACAAGTAAAAATGAGGCTCAGTAGTGTGTGTGGCCTCCACGTGCCTGTATGACCTCCCTACAATGCCTGTGCATGCTCCTGATGAGGTGGCGGATGGTCTCCTGAGGGATCTCCTCCCAGACCTGGACTAAAGCATCTGCCAACTCCTGGACAGTCTGTGGTGCAACGTGACGTTGGTGGATAGAGCGAGACATGATGTCCCAGATGTGCTCAATTGGATTCAAGTCTGGGGAACGGGCGGGCCAGTCCATGGCATCAATGCCTTCGTCTTGCAGGAACTGCCGACACACTCCAGCCACATGAGGTCTAGCATTGTCTTGCATTAGGAGGAACCCAGGGCCAACCGCACCAGCATATGGTCTCAAAAGGGGTCTGAGGATCTCATCTCGGTACCTAAAGGCAGTCAGGCTACCTCTGGCGAGCACATGGAGGGCTGTGCGGCCCTCCAAAGAAATGCCACCCCACACCATTACTGACCCAATGCCAAACCAGTCATGCTGGAGGATGTTGCAGGCAGCAGAACGTTCTCCAGACTCTGTCACGTTTGTCATATGTGCTCAGTGTGAACCTGCTTTCATCTGTGAAGAGCACAGGGCGTCAGTGGCGAATTTGCCAATCTTGGTGTTCTCTGGCAAATGCCAAACGTCCTGCATGGTGTTGGGCTGTAAGCACAGCCCCCACCTGTGGACGTTGGGCCCTCATATCACCCTCATGGAGTCCGTTTGAGCAGACACATGCACATTTGGGGCCTGCTGGAGGTCATTTTGCAGGGCTCTGGCAGTGCTCCTCCTGTTCCTCCTTGCACAAAGGCGGAGGTAGCGGTCCTGATGCTGGGTTGTTGCCCTCCTACGGCCTCCTGTACGTCTCCTGATGTACTGGCCTGTCTCCTGGTAGCGCCTCCAAGCTCTGGACACTACGCTGACAGACACAGCAAACCTTCTTGCCACAGCTCACATTGATGTGCCATCCTGGATAAGCTGCACTACCTGAGCCACTTGTGTGGGTTCTAGACTCCGTCTCATGCTACCACTAGAGTGAAAGCACCGCCAGCATTCAAAAGTGACCAAAATATCAGCCAGGAAGCATAGGAACTGAGAAGTGGTCTGTGGTCACCACCTGCAGAACCACTCCTTTATTGGGGGTGTCTTGCTAATTGCCTATAATTTCCACCTGTTGTCTATCCCATTTGCACAACAGCATGTGAAATTGATTGTCACTCAGTGTTGCTTCCTAAGTGGACAGTTTGATTTCACAGAAGTGTGATTGACTTGGAGTTACATTGTGTTGTTTAAGTGTTCCCATTATTTTTTTGAGCAGTGTTTATATATATATATATATATATATATATATATATATATTTATTTATTTTTTTAAACCGGCCTACTAGGTATAACAGTGGTACTATACACCCAAAAATATGTTAATTTCACTATAAAATGTAACTGACAATTTATTTCTTTTTTTTTTTTTTTTTACCGGTCTAATAGGTATAGCAGTGGTCCTATACACCCAAAAATTTGTGAATTTCACCAGAAGATGTTAATGACAAAGTAGTGAAATGATATAAAATAAAACACGTAAAAAAAAATATAAAAAAATGCATTTATGAGGTGGAGTTCCATATGGAGTAGGAGTTTGAGGAGGCGGTGGACGTAGCGGAGTAGGTGGAAGCGCCAGTGGAGGAGGACGAGATAGCCAACACAGGTTTTTGGTTTTAATTTAATTTTGTAAAATGAAGGTACACTCCAAAAGAGTGTGAAATATCCAAAATAAAAGCATGAGCAATTGTGCTGCAGTATAACAATGGCTGCTTAGTGCCAGTATACATGTCTATTCTGCACATACCATACATGTCTATTCTGACTGGTTCATTTTAATGAACGTGAGCTTGTCCACATTGGCTGTGGACAGGCGGCTGCGCTTGTCTGTGATGACGACCAGTGGCATAGCTAGAAATGACTGGGCCCCACAGAATATTTTTGAATGGGGCCCCCCTCCCCCAGTAATTTTTTTTGGGCAATCCCTTCCTTTCATGCCGCCCCCATTCATGTGGCTAGTAAATATCGCTCTCCCAGCCCAGGCCCGGCAGCTGCTCCATCGGTTTTCTACACTGTCTATACTGTCACTGTATATTATTTCATTGTGTAATACTGTTGAGGGGGCCCTGACAAAATCTTTTAGTCCTCCTTCTCCTGGATGGGCCCCTTCGGAGTCAGGGCCCCAAAGCAGCCGCTTCCCCTGCTTCCCCTATAGTTACTCCCCTGATGACGCCCCCTGCCATGCTAAACACACGTTCAGATAATACACTGGCTGCAGGGCAGGCCAGCACCTCCAAGGTGTAAAGGGCAAGCTCAGGCCATGTGCCCAGTTTGGAAACCCAGAAGTTGAAGGGGGCAGACGCGTCATTCAGTACGTGTAGGCATGTGCACACATACTGCTCCACCATGTTGATGAAATGCTGCCTCCTGCTAAGACGTTCCATATCAGCTGGTGGTGCTGGTTGTTGAGGCGTGCTGACAAAGCTTTTCCACATTTTAACCATGCTTACCCTGCCTTCTGAGGTGCGGGCGGTTCCCCAGCTGTGTTGGCAACCTCTTCCTCATCCTCTGCCTTCGCCTTGTGCTTCGTCTGTGCCCCCGCTGTCAGGTGGGAATGCCACCAGCAGTGCGTCTACCAGCTTGCGCTTGAACTCGCGCATCTTATGATCATGCTCCAGGGATGGAATTAAGGACGGTACGTTGTCCTTGTAACGGGGATTTAACAGCGTGACCACCCAGTAATCAGCACAAGTTAGAATGTAGGCAACTCGGCGGTTGTTGCGGAGACACTGCAGCATGTAATCGCTCATGTGTACCAGGCTGCCCAAAGGCAACGAAAAGCTGCCCTCTGTGCGAGGTGTATCCTCTGTATCACCCCATCCACGCATCAGTGATGGCTATGAGCTGGTCTGGGTGCCACCCTGCTGTGAACATGGTTCCTCCTCCTCCATCTCCTCCTCCTCATCCTCCACCTCCTCATCCTCCAGAACTGTGCCCTGGCTGGACAATTGTTTACCCTCAGAGCCACTTGGGAATGACTGGCCGGAAATCCTCCAAAATTCTCCCTCTTCCTCCTCCTCCTGCGCCACATCCTCTTCCATCATCGCCAGGAGCGTTTTTTCAAGGAGGCATAGAAGTGGGATAGTAACGCTGAGAACGGTGTTATCGGCACTGGCCATGTTGGTGGAGTACTCGAAACAGAGCAACAAGAAACACAGGTCTCACATAGAGGCCCAGTCATTGGTGGTGATGTGGTGCTATTCCGCCGAGCGACTCACCCGTGCGTGCTGCAGCTGTAACTCCACTATCGCCTGCTGCTGCTTGCACAGTCTGGACAGCATGTGCAAGGTGGGGTTCCACCTTGTGGGCACGTCGCATATGAGGCAGTGAGCGGGAAGGCCGAAGTTATGCTGCAGCACTGACAGGCGAGCAGCAGCAGGGTGAGAACCCCGTAAGCGCGCACAGACGGCCTGCACTTTATGCAGCAGCTCTGACATATCGGGGTAATTTTTAAGGAATCTCTGCACCACAAAATTCAACACATGTGGCAGGCAAGGGATGTGCGTCAAACCGGCTAGTCCCAGAGCTGCTACGAGATTTCGCCCATTATCGCACACCACAAGGCCGGGCTTGAGGCTGACTGGCACAAACCACTTATTAGTCTGGTGTTCAAGGCCTGTCCACAGCTCCTGTGCGGTGTGGGATTTGTCCCCCAAACAGATACGTTTTAAAACTGCCTGCTGCCGTTTACCCCTGGCTGTGCGGAAGTTGGTGGTGAAGGTGTTATGCTGACCGGATGAGGAGCTGGTAGAGGATGAGGAAGCAGAGTAGTAGGAGGAAACAACAGGAGGCAAACTGAAGCGCCCTGCAATCCTTGGTGGTGGAAGGACATGCGTCAAACTGCTATCCGCCTCAGGCCCAGCCTCCACTGCATTTACCCAGTGTGCTGTTATGGAGATATAACGGCCCTGACCGTGCTTACTTGTCCACGTATCCGTAGTCAGGTGCACCTTTCCACAGATGGTGTTGCGCAGTGCACACCTGATTTTGTCCCCTACTTAATTGTGAAAGGAAGGGAGGCTCGCCTTGAAAAGTAGTGGCGGCTGGGCACAACATACTGTGGGACAGCCACCACGATAAGGCCTTTAAAACTATCTGTCTCCACCAGACGGAATTACAGCATTTCAAAGGCAAGTTATTTAGAAATGCTGGCATTCTGGGCTAGGCATCGCGGGTGGGTAGGGGGGTACTTCCTCTTCCTCTCCAGCGTTTGGGATATGGAGAGCTGAACGCTTCCGTGGGACATTGTGAAGACGCTTGGTGACCCAGGTGTTGGTGTTGCTGGCAGATCCTCTGTTTGAGGGGTGCCAGGTGGCACTGTCACTCCAGAGGTTAATGATGAGGCCGTGACTGCAGCAGAAGAGGAAGCAGGACGAGCCACAGACCTTTCTTGGTTTTTTAGGTGTCTACTCCACTGCAGCTCCTGCTTTGCACTTAAATGCCTGGTCATGTAGGTTGCGCTCAGGTTGAGAACGTTTATGCCTCGCTTCAGGCTCTGATTGCATAGCGTGCAAACCACTTGTGTCTGGTCGTCAGGACATTGTCTGAAGAACTGCCACGCCAGTGAACTCCTTGTAGCTGGCTTTGGTGTGCTCTATCCCTTGCTGCGGTGGGCAGTAAAAGGCTTACTGTTCAGAGGACTGCCGCTCCGCTTTTGCACCCTGCTCCCTCTTCTGCTGTGCTGGTGGCTCTGTGCGACCACCGCCTCTTCCTCCGAACTACATAGGTCACTCGCATGACCTTGATTCCAAATGGGGTCGAGGACCTCATCGTCCTCCACATCATCTTCCACACAGTCTTCACCACTGCCTTCCTTGTCGGTCTGCACACTTTCGAAAGCCACAGCAGTTGGCACCTGTGTTTCGTCATCATCCGAGACGTGCTACGATGGTCCTCCCATGTACTCATCTTGAAAGATAAGTGGTTGGGCATCGGTTCACTGAATCTCTACCACTTCTGGGGCAGGGCTAGGTGGATGGACCTGGGAAACCCTGCTAACAGAGTCATCAAAAAGCAGAAGAGACTGCTGCATGACTTGGGGCTCAGACTGCTTGGCTGATTTGCAAGGGGCTGGGGTGAAAGACTGATGGACATCGGCTGCAGGTGCCAACTCTGGTCTTTCAGCAGGAGACTGGGTGGGAGACAATGTGAAGGAACTGGAGGCACTGTCAGCAACCCAATCTACTATCGCCTGTACTTGTTCAGACCTCACCATTCATAGAGCAGAATTAGGCCCGACCAAATACTGCTGCAGGTTTTGTCACCTACTCGCACCTGAGGAAGGGATTTCACTTGTGCTTGTTGCTGGCACAGATCGACCACGTCCTTTCCCTGCAACAGGAGCTCCAGCAGCAGCACCACGACCTGGGCCGCGTCCCTTTTTTGACGCTATCCTCATATTTTTTTAATTTAGGATCTTGACCTAAATGGGTGTTTAATTAATAGTAGAATAGAACAACAGTCTGTAAAGGAAGTATCTCACAGGGCCTGAACCAGTGTAGGCCTGAAGTAAATATATCTTTGCCCAAAATGGCTGTATTTCAAATGCCTGATTCAAACCTGTTTATGTAGAGGGGGTATCTCACACGGTCTGAACCACTGTAGGCCTGAAGTAAATATATCTTTGCCCAAAATGGCTGTATTTTAAATGGATGTATTGCAAATGCCTGATTCAAACCCCTGTATGTAGAGGGGGTATCTCATACGGTCTGAACCACTGTAGGCCTAAAGTAAATATAGCTTTGCACAAAATGGTTGTATTTTAAATGGCTGTATTTCGATTGTCTGATTCAAAACCTTGTATGTAGAGGGGAAATCTCCCACGGTCTGAACCAGTGTAGGCATGAAGTAAATATATCTTTGCACAAAATGGCTGTATTTCAGATGGCTGTATTTCAAATCCCTGATTCAAAGCCCTGTATGTAGAAGGGGTATCTCACAAGGCCTGAACCAGTGTAGGTCTGAAGTAAATATATCTTTGCACAAAATGGCTGTATTTCAAATGGCTGTATTTCAAATCCCTGAATAAAACCCCTGTATGTAGATGGGATATCTCACAGGGCCTGAACCACTGAAGGCCTGAAGTAAATATATATTTGCCCAAAATAGCTGTATTTCAAATGGCTGTATTTTAAATCCCTGATACAAACCCGTGTATGTAGAGGGGGTATCTCACACTGTCTGAACCACTGTAGGCCTGAAGTAAATATATTTTTGTCCAAAATGGCTGTATTTTAAATGGCTGTATTGCAAATGCCTGATTCAAACCCCTGTATGTAGAGGTGGTATCTCACACGCTCTGAAACACTGTAGGCCTGAAGTAAATATATCTTGGCACAAAATGGTTGTATTTCAAATGGCTGTATATCAAATGCCTGATTCAAACCCCTGTAGGTAGAGGGGATATCTCACACGGTCTGAAGCAGTGTAGACCTGAAGTAAATATATCATTGCACAAAATGGCTGTATTTGAAATGGCTGTATTTCAAATCCTTGATTCAAACCCCTGTATGTAGACGGGGTATCTCACAAGGCCTGAACCACTGTAGGCCTAAAGTAAATATATCTTTGCACAAAATGGCTGTATTTCAAATGGCTGTATTTCAAATCCCTGATTCAAAACCCTGTATGTAGATTGTGTATCTCACACGGTCTGAACTACTGTAGGTCTGAATTCAACATTGGGGCACCAAATGGCGGTATTTAAAATCTCTGAATGTAACACAAATGTATTAAGGGTGTATCTCACAATGACATGTGCATTAAAGGCTGCCAACTAAATTTTTTGTGCCCATACGAGTGTTTGTTTAACAACTGAATTTGACAGCAGTATATAAGCCTGCAATTGTATACCTGCTGATGCTGCAAGCCTGAAAATAGTGTTTTTTTGTCAAAAAAGTTTGTTTTTCAAACGCCAGAAAATGATAGGTGTATTTCTACCTTAAATTGCACCTTGACTAATACAGATGTTGTAGATTGCCCAAAAAGTCTTTTTTTTTGGTAAGAGAATATGAAAGCTGTATATATTAAACTTGAATTTAACACTTGCAGATCTGGAAAATACTGTTTTTTGAAGAAAAAAAAGTGTGGTTTTTAAAACCCCAGAAATGATGGGTGTATTTCTACCTTAAATTGCACACTGACTAATCCATATGCTGTCATTTGCCCCCAAAAAATGGTGATTTGCAATGTCCCAAAAGCTCAGATGCAGTGCTGGTGCACTGAGCATCCATAAAATGGCCGCCGCTGCCGCAACCACCAACCTAACTAACAGAATTTTAAAAGTTTTTTTGGTCATTGGCCTCAGGGCAGGGTAAAACGATTGTGTCCTGCACCCACACAACTATTTCTACTTAGATCGCTGAGTTAGATTCTCTCCGATTATCTCCCTGAAATCACAAGTCCAGCAGAATCCTCTCCCTACACTTGTAACAGCAGAGTGACGTGCAGAGCTACGTGACTCAAGCTTATATAGAGCCTGGGCCACATGCTGCTCTGGCCAATCACAGCCATGCCATTACTAGGCATGGATGTGATGTCCTCTTGGGGCAAGTAGTATGACGCTTGTTGATTGGCTGCTGTGCAGCCTTTCAAAAAGTGCCAAGAAAGTGCCGAACACCGAACCCGAGCACAAACTTTTGCGGAAATGTTTGGGGTCCAAAAATCGTAAAGTTTGGTATGAACCCGAACTTTACAGTTTGGGTTCGCTCAATCCTAATTATAGTCCATTACACCACTCTGGCATTCCTAATTTGGCACGTGCATTATAACACCTTGGAAGGACCCTGGGATAGTACCCTGCGCATGCTGCAATTGGCGTCACAACAAATACAGAAAACTATACACCCCTACCTGGCCACTGCATTAAGTGGCATCCCCGAATAGGATCAAATTATGTGTCTGACACTACTACAAGGCCTAAGAACTGTGTCAAGACCCTGAAAATTGACTTTTTGCTTTTATTGCGGTGTGATCAAGCACTCCAAGGGTTAATTCGCCATATTTCTGTAATGGTGCAACTTCTTCATGACTCTCAGAGGCGGGAAAACACAGGAACTCACACTCAGGAGCGCAAAAATGCTGACTACGCCCCCTAGATGAGGGAAACCTAAATCCTGCCCACCAAGAACTTTGCAATGTAAGCCAAGGGAGTGACAACTCCTCCCCTCATGCTTGACCTTTACTTTCTGTATCCAGCATGGCTGAGAAGAAAGGGAAGATGGCACTCCCTAAGCCAAAGTTGACCAGGTGAACCCACAAATAGCATAATGTCATCCGTGTATAGGGAATTTTTTTCTTCATGGGAGCCATACCTAAAACCCACAATCTCCCTATCTTGCCTGATCATATCCACTAAGGGTTCCATAGCTATGGCAAATAATAGGGGGGGGGGGGGGAGAGGGGGGCACCCCTGCCTAACACCTCTACTAATGGGTATATTATCAGAATGTTCACCATTCAATATCACTCTTGCAGATATTTCAGTATATAGTAGTTCAACCCAAGAAACAAATATATATCCAACTCCCATTTTTTTTCCCTGTTGCCATCAAAAAAGGCCATTTTATAGTATTAAAGGCTTTTGAGACATCTAGGGTTACAATCATCCTCTCACCGCTGTTTGTGGGTTCCACTTACTTGGGTATTTACAAAATATATAATAAGATTTTCCGTTGTTGTTTTACCCGACATAAATCCCATCAGATCCTAATGTATAAGCACCGGCAACACCTCCCTGAGCCTGGCCACTAATATTTTTGCTAATATCTTGTTGTCGGTATTAATCAGTGAAATGGGGCGGTATGAATCCGGGAAAGTTGGATTTTCCCCAGGTTTTAAAATGAGAGTAATTAGGGCTTCCCTCAAGGAGTCGGGCAATTGCCCTGACTCTCTCGAGGAAGCCCACATTTTGAGCAAATTTGGGGTCAGTATTTCCCTATACTGGGTATAAACTTCAAACTGAATACCATCAGTACCTGGGTTCTTATTTTTAGTTATAACTTAGATACCCAGGTAGGACCAAGTGGTAAGTCCCAGGCAGATCCAGCAACTACAAGGGTAACTCCGCTGCTTCGGGAATGGCTAGAGGAGTAATATACCCCTCTTTCCTGTTTGTTATATGTGCCAGGATTGGTAATGGGACTACTAAACCCCCATCCTGTGTTGTCTTCCAGGAGTTTCATGGGATTATTATGCCCTCCTCCTGTGATATTGCCAAAAGTGTTTGGAGAAGCTTATACCTCCGCCTTTGGTGCCTTTGCCTAAGGTATGGCACCTCCACCTTACAGCCATTTAGCTACCCATAGTCACCATAGAGATTGTGCTATAAGCTTTATTTTTTTTTACTTTGGTGCAGAGAAGGGAATATAGGATAAATCCACCCTTCTAATTGTGGGCATTTCATTACACAATGGTGGGATAACAGCGTAAAGACACCCCCATGCTTCCTTTGGTACTAGAGCTCAGTATACTCAAAGTTAGTCAGTAATTATTGCTTAGTGCAGACCTTTGGTTCACTGGTTATACCGAGAGGGCAACCGTGCTGGGTGAGAGAAATATCTCTCTAAAATGACAACTTTGTATAAAAAAATGGGAAATGGGCCCCCAAAATGCCAAGGCAGTATAACTACCCCACAAGTGACCCCATTTTTTAAAGAAGACACCCCAAGGTATTTTGTGATGGGCATAGTGAGTTCATTGAAGTTTTTATTTTTTGTCACAAGTTAGTGGAATATGAGACTTTATAAGAAAATAAATAAATAAATAAACAAATCATCATTTTCCGCTAACTTGTGACAAAAAATAAAAACTTCTATGAACTCACTATGCCCATCAGCGAATACCTTAGGGTGTCTACTTTCCGAAATGGGGTCATTTGTGGGATGTTTCTACTGTCTGGGCATTGTAGAACCTCAGGAAACATGACAGGTGCTCAGAAAGGGACAAGAGGAAAAAAAGGAGGGGGTTAGTCACCTGGTTCTCCCAATGAAGATCAGGGTACTTAACTTGCAGGGCGCCAAAGATGTGGATCCAACAAGGAAGAAAGACTAGTTGCTTTGATAACTATTTTGACTAGTCGGTGGAGGATCTATGTATAAACATACACATGAAGGCTGCCAGTGAGATAAACCTAGCAAGGTGTAATACCTAGACTAGAATAAACAATTGGAGAGAAAAATAAAAAGAGGGGTTTTATCTCAGCAGGGGGCGCCACTCATAGCTTGATTGCATATAAACTTACCATTACCATCGTAAATGTTTAAAAGGTTATTTTTTTTATAAAAATATTTTTTTTTTAAATATATATATATATATATTTTACCGGAGTCACTCGGTCTGGTGGATTGGAATACAATATTGCAGTGGAAATTCCACACGGCTTATAAACCATATAAAATCAATCCGTAAAGTGGAATTATAATTGTACTCACTTTACCCATAAGGATAGATGGGGGATAAACTCAAGACACCCCCAAACTCTTCCTCCTGCGCCTGGTTCGCTTCTAGGATATCAGGAAATAACGGCAGTCCTATGGCTGGCACTTCTTGTCAAATCCTTTATTTAGACAATCGGGGTAGGGTGAGGAGGAGGCCCAACGTGTTTCGGGGATATATAAATCCCCTTCATCAGGAGCATATAAACTTTAAGGCTAGCTGGCTTATTTAAAACCGAATATGGCGCCAAAGACAGTGTTTGAAACGTCACTTCCGGTCCGCATGTGTCAATGCGTTCCAGCATGGAACGCAAAACCGGAAGTGAGGTGTACAAAATACGGAGCATCTCAATCTATATAATTTATAGTCATTCGCCTATACCAGGCTACTATACAGGATATATTGTGCATAGATCGATAACAAATATAGTTTGTAATACAATACACTGGTCCCATCTCTCTTGCAGATATGAACGAGTAGCCGGAAGTGAGATCACTTCCGGTATATAAGGTACCCGAATATATAGTCTGTGGGATGCACGAACTTGTCCTCTGTGGAATGGAGAAACATGTATCGGTCATACTGCCGAAGAGAAAAAGGGAGAGGTGGAGGCTTTGATCAGTGTTTCTTATTAAAAAGTCTGTGACCGGCGGCCGTGGAGTGACGTCACCCCCAGATCTCCGCCCACTTCCGCTCAATGGAACGCAAGTGGCGGAGCTAAGGGTCCCGTCCCTACAAAAGAATCATGTGCGCATGGGCAAAGATAAAAAGGAATCTAAAGACATAATATATAGGGTAATGGGTGAAAAATAAACAATACATAAATTATTACATTAGAACATCAAAGAACTAACACATATATTTTAATATATCAGCCAATGTTGCAAATTGAAAGTTATGAATATAAGGCCCTAAATGTATTCATATGAAAAGGTTTAACGGATATATTACAATATATTAATATTTAAATATATCAAAACATATAATATATATATATATATATATATATATATATATATATATATATATATAATAAAAAATAATAAAAATAAAAAAAATTGTTAATATCAAAGGTTATTATATTAAAAACTAATTATTAATTGAGAGTTTGGATAGTAAGGCAATAGCATTCTATCCTAAGTCTAAGAGGAGAACGCAGGAGGTATATGTGTCTATATGTGGACTTGCTATAAATATTTGGATATTTGAAAGTTTTAAAAAGATTACCTGGACTTTTTTAAGACATCTGTACAAGCATTATTAAACGTATATATTGATTGGAGGTTGGGTTTGAATATAGGGTAAAACAGCTCAACCTATTGTATAATATGAAGAACATATATGGGGGTGACCTTCTCTCAGCACCGTAGTTGGTGATGTGTAGACCAATATTTCGCTTGTGTAGGGTAAGGTGATGGATATTCATTATAGAGATCTATTGGTCTCAGTAACGATACTATAATTAAATGTATCTATTGATAAAATACAAGGTTGGAGTTTTCGGTTAATAGTTAGTGTATTCTAATGTTTCGTTTAACCCGTGGGGAAATAATGTATTTAGACGAAAAATCCAGTGCATTTCTTTCCTGCACAAAACTTGATAGGAATGCATAACCTGTTCTAATGGGGTTACTTTAAATAGGGCAGGATTACTGTTATGTTTCTCCAAGAAATGTCTAGATACACTGTGTGTAGTAACCCCTCGTTTTATGTTTGACCGATGTTCCGTCATTCTGTCCCTCACTGCTTGAGTGGTTCTCCCTACATAATTTATATTGCATGGGCAAGTTAGCAGATAAACTACATTCCTGGTGTTACAACTGATCTCTTGTTTATATCTCCATATATCATTTGTCGTGATTGTAAGCTCGGTGGTCCCGTGATTCATCATATTACAGTATTTGCATCTAGTGATCCCACATCTATAGATCCCTTGTCTGGTCTCCTTATGTCTCGCGATTAAAGTGCTATTACCAGTGGTTGTTAGTTTGTGGCATGAAGGAGCTACCATATTTTTAGGGTCTGTGCCCTCCTAAAAGTAATAGATGTGTTCACTGGTAATACGTCTTTAAGAATAGGGTCTTTTAAAAGGATTCCCCAATGTTTATTTATAATTTTTATAATTTCACAGTGTTGGGTATTGTATCTTGTGATTAGATTGTATTGGTAGGGATTTTTTTCACTGTTTTTTTATTTCGAAATTGGCTTGAGAGCTGTTTCTTGATCTAAAGTAAGTGTTTTTTTGGCAGATGATTTGATTAAATGTTTCGGATAGCCTTTTTCAGTAAACCGAGTTTTAAGGACCTTTAGTTGTTTCTCCAGCATTTTGTTGTCAGAGCAGTTTCTTCTTATTCTTTTCATCTGACTAAATGGAATGTTGCGTTTCCACTTAGAGAGTTGACAGATGGAGAAGTCAAGGTAGCTATTTGCATCTACCTGTTTAAAATGGGTACTTGTGTGTATGGTATTAGCTATAGTTTCTAGTTTCAGGTCCAGAAAGACAGCTTTAGTTTGATCGTACTCTGAACTAAATTCCAGTCCCCAATCAGTTTGGTTTAGGTTTTTGATGAAATCTAACAGTTCATCCTCGGTCCCATCCCAGATCAGAATGATATCATCTATATACCTCCGGTAAAAAATCATTCTGGGATGGGACAGAAGACCCTGATGAGTTTCAAACAGTCCCACAAACAGATTTGCATATGCTGGGGCGAATTCAGTGCCCATTGCTGTACCTTTTGTCTGTATATAAAATTTATCATTAAAAAGAAAGTAATTATGATTAAGGATAAAATCGATAGACTTCATTAAAAATTCCTTCTGTGTCGCAGGTAGTATTGGGTCTTTGGCCAGATAAAATTGTATTGCATTTAAACCTAGATCATGACGAATATTGCTATAGAGAGATGTAACGTCTAGGGTAACCCAGTAATATTTATCTTTCCAATTCACTGTATTGAGAGAATTGATCAAATCTGCAGAATCGCGGAGATATGAAGGGAGCTGTTTCACTTAACCCTGAATAAATCTATCAACATATGCGGAAATGTTGGATGTGAGTGAATCTATTCCGGAGATAATAGGTCTCCCCGGTGGATTTGTGAATCTTTGGCTGAAAATAAAAACATGCAGTGGTAGGATGATTATTGTATAAAAAAAAGTCTTTCTTTTTTATCCAAAATCCCAGCTTCGGTACCAAAATCAATTAATTTATGTAAGGTTTTCTTAAAAACAAGTGTTGGATCACTATCTAGAATTTTGTAATAATCTCGATTGGATAGAATCTTGAGTGATTCATCCAGATAATATTTCTGGTCCATTATGACTACCCCCCCCCCCCTCCCTTATGCGCATTTTTGATAACAATATTTTTATTGCTTCTTAAATTTTTCAAAGCCTTTCTTTCTGAGGGTTTTAAATCGTGTGATTTGTTCAGATTTCTTGTTTCGGTCAGATTTTTAAAATCGTCCAGAACCATATTAAAATAGCTTTCCAAGTGTGGACCCCTACTCTCAATCGGGTAAACGGAGGAACAATTTTTTAATCCAGAGGGTATAGGTGTAGCTGTTTCTAAGGTTTGTCCTTCTATAGGTGTATCAATATCACATAACCTAACCCCTCAGGTGAATACCGTAAAAAAAAAAAAAAAAAAACGGTGTAAAAAATGCCATTTTTTGTCACCTTACATCACAAAAAGTGTAATAGCAAGCGATCGAAAAAAGTCACACGCACCCCAAAATAGTGCCAATAAAACCATCATCCCATCCCGCAAAAATCATAAAAGTCTCCCAAAGTAATTGCCCAAAAACTGAAAAAAATATGGTTCTCAGACTATGGAAACACTAAAACATGATTTTTTTTGCTTCAAAAATGAAATCATTGTGTAAAACTTACATAAATAAAAAAAAGTATACATATTAGGTATTGCCGCATCCGTGACAACCTGGTCTATAAAAATATCACATGATCTAACCTGTCAGATGAAAGTTGTAAATAACAAAAAATAAAAATGGTGCCAAAACAGCTGTTTCTTGTTACATTGTCTCACAAAAAGTGTAATATAGAGCAACCAAAAATCATATGTACCCTAAACTAGTACCAAAAATACTGCCACCCTGTCCCGTAGTTTCTAAAATGGGGTTAATTTTTTTGGAGTTTCTACTCTAGAGTTGCATCGGGGGGCTTCAAAAGGGACATAGTGTCCAAAAAAACCAGTCCAGCAAAACCTGCCTTCCAAAAACCGTATGGCATTCCTTTCCTTCTGTGCCCTGCTGTGTGCCCGTACAGCGGTTTATGACCACATATGGGGTGTTTATGTAAACTACAGAATCAGGGCCATAAATATTGAGTTTGGTTTGGCTGTTAACCCTTGCTATGTAACTGGAAAAAAAATATTAAAATAGAAAATCTGCCAAAAAAGTGACATTTTGAAATTGTATCTCTATTTTCCATTAATTCTTGTGGAACACCAAAAGGGTTAACAACTTTTGTAAAATCAGTTTCGAATACCTTGAGGGGTGGTGTTTCTTAGATGGGGTCACTTTTATGGAGTTTCTACTCTAGGGGTGCATCAGGGTGGCTTCAAATGGGACATGGTGTCAAGAAAACCAGTCCAGCAAAACCTGCCTTCCAAAAACCGTACGGCATTCCTTTCCTTTTGTGCCCTGCCGTGTGCCTGTACAGCGGTTTATGACAACATATGTGGTGTTTCTTTAAACTACCCTTGCTTTGTAACTGGAATTTTTTTTTAAAATTTAGTGAAATTTTGAAATTGTATCTCCATTTTCCATTAATTCTTGTGGAACACCTAAAGGGTTAGCAAAGTTTGTAAATTCGGTTTTGAATACCTTGAGGGGTGTAGTTTCTAGAATGGGGTCATTTTTGGGTGGTTTTTATTATGTAAGCCTCGCAAAGTGACTTCAGACCTGAACTGATCCCTAAAAATCGGGGTTTTGAAAATTTCTGAAAAATTTCAAGATTTGCTTCTAAATTTCTAAGCCTTGTAACATCCCCAAAAAATAAAATATAATTCCCAAAATGATCCAAACATGAAGTAGACATATGGGGAATGTAAAGTAATAACTAGTTTTGGAGGTATTACTATGTATTATAGAAGTAGATAAATGGAAATGTGCAATTATTTACAAATTTTTGGTAAATTTGGTATTTTTTTATAAATAAAAATACATTTTATTTAATTCATTTTACCAGTGTCATGAAGTACAATATGTGACAAAAAAAAAAAAAAACAATCTCAGAATGACCTGGATAAGTAAAAGTGTTTTAAAGTTTTTAACACTTAAAATGACACTGGTCAGATTTGCAAAAAAAATGGCCTGGTCCTTAAAGGGACACCGACAGGCCTTCTGAGCATAATTAGCTCTTTATATGCCCCCCTAGGTCTTATAATAAGTTTCCAATTCATATAAGTATTATCCCTGTGCGCATTGTAAAACGTTAAAAATAATTTTTATAATCACCTGCCCTTTCTGCCCAAGGGGCGTTCTTTGTGCCGCATTTGTGCCCAGCCGCGTCCCAACTGACGGATCCTTAGACACGCCCATCTCATTAGTATTCACTTCGCTAGGCGGTATTTTCCTGTCCCCGACATTCTGAGATCCTGCGCATGCGCCCGGCACCCTCGCTCGCCGGGATCACATTGCGCCAAGTGAATACTAATGAGATGGGCGTGTCTAAGGAGTCGGCAGTTGGGACGCGGCTGGGCACAAATGGAGAAGAACGCCCCTTGGGCAGAAAGGACAGGTGATTATAAAGATTATTTTTAACGTTTTACAATGCACACAGGGATAATACTTATATGAATTGGAAACTTATTATAAGACCTAGGGGGGCATATAAATAGCTAATTATGCTCAGAAGGCCTGTCAGTGTCCCTTTAAGGTGAAATAAGGCTGTGTCCCAAATAGGTTAAAGCGGGATATATTTCTGAATACATATTATGATATGCTAAACCAAGGATGCCTAATCTGCATCCCTCCATCTGTTGCAAAAGTACAACTCCTAACATGCCCTGGTAGCTGTAGGCTGTCTGGGCATGCTGAGAGTTGTAGTTTTGCAACTTCTGGAGGGCCACAGGTTGGGCATCCCTGTTCTAAACCAAATGTAAGGAAAGACATCTGTATGCTAGACGCTCATTCTTATTTTACACTGGGCCAGGTCTTTTGAACTTTGCTGCTGTTACGAAGAGTAGGAATTGTCCCGCCATTTTGTCTTTTTTTGTCTCTTAGTTTGCTTGAGGCAGTTTCTTTGCAACTGTCTCACTGCAGATCATTTGCTGTGGATTATCTGATCTCTCTGATGTAGCCTCGGACTGTTTAGGGGAGAAGTTTTTGATTGGTTAGCCTTTTCTTTGAAGATTTCCTGGCTACTATATGGGTTGCTGATTATAGGGATAGATAGGTCAGTTATTGTCTGTTTTTTTAATCATATGTTCATTATATCCTCCCCAAAATATGTCTATTTCATCACCTTACTACCATAATCATCATCCCTTTGTTCGATCATCTGATTATCACCATACTGTTCCAGTCATCCATTGGTAAATTGCTATTTCCTTGCTTCATAGCCAGTAGGCTAGTGTTGTGGTAAATGCTTCTTATTACTAGTGTTGGGTGCGAATATTCAAATAGTGAATATTAATTGCGAATATCGGCACTTCGAGAATATGCAAATATTTAGTATATAGTGATACATATTCGCAATTTTGAATATTCTAGATTTGTATTTTCATCAGTAACATCCCTTCTTGCTTGTGGGCCAATGAGAAGGCTGCAATGTCTTTGTCTGAACTTAGCAACATCCCTAGCGACCAATAGGAAAGTTGCCTACCCCTTTACTATATAAGAACCTCCCCAGCAGCCCTTGTATGCAGTATTTTGCAGATCTGAGAGAGACAGCAGTGTTATTGCTGTGCTCTCTGCTTCACTATGTCATTTCATTAGATAGTTAGTTAGCTCTTTTATATATATATACATATATATATATATATATATATATATATATATATATACAGATAGTTTAGTTAGTGGGAGATAGTCAGTGTAGGTTAGATAGTGATATAGTGTAGCTGTTCTGCTGTCCATACATATATACATACATAGTGCTGTGATGTCACAAGTTCACAATAATACTTAGTGCACCAGTCACTCTGTCTACTAAGTGTACTCAGTGGGGTCAGGCAGGGTGTGGAGTCGGGATTAGTCTCAGTCTCACAATAAGAGTTAAACTTCAGTAGTGCCAGGTGTAGCGCTGCGCAGGATGCAGGCAGGTCTGACTCTGGTGGCCGAAGCGGCTGCGGCACTGCAGTGTTAACTGTTGTAAAGCAAAGCGTTCCCCAGCCCGCCCCTAACGTTACGTCACCACTCACTTAGTCAGGCAAGCGGCAGCGCCTGCTCCTCCTCGCTCCTCCTGCTTCATTAATAAAGTGGGAGGAGCTGGCGAGTGACATCACGTGCGTGCCTGCTACGCTCTGCAGCAACGGCCAGCCACTGCCGCCAGTTTAGTCTAGGTTTATGAATTGAGTAGATTAAAAGACAGAGACAGACTAGTACCGGCAGTATTAGTAAGTAGTGATGAGTATTATATTATGTGTGTAAAAAATTTTGTGAAATTAAAAGCCTTAGGGTAGGCTACTTTCACACTGTGACTAGCGTTAGTGTGATCCGGCAGGCAGTTCCATCGTCGGAGCTGCCTGCCGGATCCGACGATCAGTGTGACAACTCACAGCATTTGTAGACGGATCCAGGTGCGGATCTGTCTACAAATGCATTGCAAGAACGGATTCGTCTCTCCACTTGCCTGCGGATGGACGGATCCGTCTTGCAGTCTTTTTGGCCGGACATAATACCACAGCATGCTTCTGTATTATGTCCGGTCAAAACGCCTGACAGTGACGGAACAGAAGGCATACTGATGCAAACTGAACGGATTTCTATCCATTCAGAATGCATGGGGATATGCCTGATCAGTTCTTTTCCAGCATAAAGCCCTTTTGACGGAACTCTATGCCGGAAAAGAATAATGCTAGTGTGAAAGTACCCTTACCCTTCAGACAGAGGACACTCAGGACAGTGAGTGTGTGTGAAAAATAGTGCTGACCATGCCATGCCCCAGCCCGGACAGGAGGAGATGGCACAAGACATGTTGATAATGTAACCTCCCTAGTTAGTTAGAATAAGGGTCCATTCACACGTCCATGTGTGTTTTAGGTATCCCTGGATCCACAATACACGGACATCGGCGATGTGCGTGCCGCATTTTGCGGACCACACATCGCTGGCACTTAATAGAAAATGTCTATTCTTGTCCACAATTGCGGACAAGAATAGGACATGTTCTATTTTTTCGGGATCGGAATTGCAGACCAGGAAGTGTGGATCCGCAATTCCGGATCCAGGCAGCACATCGTGCTGCCCCATAGAAATGAATGGGTCCGCAATTCCATTCCGCAAAATGAGGAACAAAATTGCGGACGTGTGAATGGACCCTTAAAGGGGTTCTGCACTTTGTTTAAACTGATGATCTATCCTCTGGAAACAGTCTGTTCTGTAAGCAACACATTATTTTCTGTCCGCCCCCACAAAACAATCTGGAAGTGCCCCTCCCGAGACCAGGCTCTGGATCCGCCATTGGTAGTCAGACCTGCTAAAATGTGAAGTTGCATGTATTGCTCCAAAATATTTGCATTATTAGTGCCGATTTTGCAATTGTGAATATATTGGAACACTCTATCTGCATATAAAGCTATTTTAATTTTCTGCCGTGCCAACCATTTTCTCTAGTCTCAGGAAACTTCTAGCAGCTTGAAAAATGTAGCTATAGTGATACATACCTGTATTTCTCACGCATTACACAAATATTACATTGCTGATTTTACACGATCAAGAAAATTATCTTGAATTTGCAAAAATATGACGAATATTCTACCAAAGTTTTGTGAAATATTGCAAATTCGAATACAGCCCCTGCCACTCATCACTACTTATTACCTAGTGAGTGTTGGTACCCAGGAAAAGCTGACTACTATATGGGAAGTTCAGTTCTGACGTCTAGTGTTAAGCTAATGTTGTTACAGAAGCAAAGTATTAAGAATGGTCATAACGCCTACAGTAGTAAATGATACCGTAATTTAATAGCATTGTATCATAAATATAAACCAATCACTAGGTTCTTGTAGACTTCATAGCCCTACTCTGAACTGTACAAGTGAAATCTAAAAGCACATAAGGCACACTGAGCTACAGCATCAGTTATTTTACAGGGTTTACATACTTTGATTTCTGCACTCTGGAGATAGCTCGAGGGAAGTGATACATTTGCTAATTATCAGTAGTGATTTTGTCAATAAAAAGTACAGATGAAAAATGTTCTAGATATGTTTTCAAAGATAGCAATTACATTTTATTGTAAGGTGTCAGACCAGCAATTTCCCTCTAGAGATCTATATTTCTTGCTGTCAGTAAATTAGCCCAGTAGCACAACTTTACAGGAGAGTCGAGCTTGGTGTTAATTAATTCTCATTCGCAGCTGTAATATGTGTTAGGTTGTGAAACTATATAAAGCTTCATATAGCTCTTTTTGTTTAACTCAATCTGTATTCTTGCCCAACATATGGATTTAAATTTTACTCCCTTCATAGCCCTTTGCAATCCCCTTCCAATGCTATTCCTTCTTAGTACAGGATACACTAAGTGATAAACATGAGATCAATTGGCCCCCAACAGATTTTGTGACAGAAGATTCTACGACCGAAAATCAGTTCCATTTATTTGAATGGGGCAGCAGGCACATGGATTTATGCTAGCCTTATTCAGGTGAATGGAAGTGATTTTCAAATTCTGCAACAAAATCTGCCATGTGTGAAGGTACTCTTAGGGAGTATTTAGACATGGTGTCTAGGGCGACACCAGCTATAAATGGCTCTGCACACACAACTGGTGCATTGGCACTTTATTTACCCCAAGATAATAAATATACAGTGAGATCCTTCATTTATCAAGACCCATATATATAATTTTATGTTACATACAGTCAAATAAAGGTAGATATTTCTGTTTTATAAAATACACTTTAGTCATAATTCAGCCCCTGCTTGTGTCGCTAGTAAATTGCTTCCATACATCTTTTTGTTATTGAAGAATGGTGATTTTACTTTAGGCTAGGTTCTATGTGAGCTGTGTGAAACAAGATACACAGTATAATATTCTTTACTTAGTATTCTTCTTTGATTTTTGTTCAAGATTAAAAGTATTAAAACATATTTTAATTAAAATATCAATGACCTTTTTGTACTTTTTTATTGTTTTGTACAGTTTGCATTACATACTTCATATCTGCAATACAAAAAACAATATTTAGCATATAAAGGACTTTCCAAATAGATCTTCAAAGGAAGAAAATGTCCCTAAAGTGTCAATTGCATGATGCCCATTATGGAACACTGAATTTTTCTGAATCATGTCAGTATACACTAATTCTGTCTTGACATCTAAAAAGAGGGGTGGCACTGAAAGAAGCAACTTGGCCTCTATAAAATGTCACTCAGAGTACTGTTGAGAGAATTGTTTAAATGAAACACCATAGTGTGCTATGACCAGCGGATGAGAGCACTCTGCCCCATGTGACCAACTTCCTCTGAGAGTGATGTCTAAGCACACCCCTTGTTCTTCACAAGATACTTTTGATGGTGAGGAGAGACTTTCCAGAGGATTGTACCAGGTGCTACCTTAGAGGGGAATTGGAACACGAGGGAATCGGGACCAGAGTGCTAATGCAATGGACTGACCGCCAGGTGACACAATATAACCAGTGGATGCTGAGAGGCCAGAGGCTGATTAGACAGAAGCATAGTCAGGGTACGAAGGCAGAAGTCAGGGCAGGTGTCATTCAAGTCCATAAATCGGGCAAATTAAGTAAAACATCATCTAAACTCCAATACACAGAATGACAAGAACCAACACAACACCTTCGCTCAAACAGGAAACTAGACAATCTAGGAAACTAACTTGCTCAAGCGCCTTCCTATAGAAGGAGGCACCTTTAAATACCGCCTGCAGACAAGCCATAGGCAGCAGAAGATTGGAGGAAAGACACGCCTGCACACACCCTAAATACACATAAGGAACTCTGCTAAGAGCCAGGAGGGAAGTTCTGGTGGCAGGAATGCAAACCATAGCTAAGAACCCTGCTGTGACCACCTTTCAGCAGGGTGTGCAGGGGCGGGAAGGAATGAAGAAGCCCGGGGCCCATACCTGCGTGTAGGGACAGAATCGCAGGAATGGGAAGCTGGGCTAACACAGTGGCCAGGTTTGGGTGGCATCAATGCTATGATGGGTCCCCCGGACCACGTGCTGCTGCTTTCCAGAATGGATGGTAAGGTGTTGTTCACCCCAATGGGAAATAAGTCCAGAGAGTCAGGGTCTGCAGTAAACCATGCTGCTTCTTTATTGGAGGAATTCAGGTGCAAAACAACACAGGCGAGGCATAGGGCTGGTTTCCTCTAGTCTCCTCTCTGGCAGATGAAGTGTTAGATGCTGAAGAAAAGCCTGAAATAGCTGTCCCTATCTATCTCTCAAAAGGATAGCATCCTGGTCAAGGGCCCACAGTCTGTAGCTCATATAGTCCCTGTGTCTCCTTGGTCACAGGGCTGGTGACCCATGGTCTGTGGCTCACCGTCCCCATCTTAGTGTCTTCTTCTGGTCACTCATGCAGGCTGGCATGAGTCTCCCCTCTAAGCACTGGTCCCTAACTTCAGAACACTAGTGGTTCTGACTGTTTCCTTTATATTCTTTTTTTATATAAACTAGAACCTTCTAGTGGTAAGGGTGGAGTGGAGAAGCTCAGCACAAATAAATAGATTGTAATACTTTCCGTCTCTCATAGACTTCCATTAAAGCTTCAATGGCAATTACATAGCAGTTTTTCCAGACAAAAATGTTTTTCCAGACATAACAACAAAGCTAAACCAGACAATGTCAGGCTGTCTGGGTTTTTGTGGTAAACAACATCTTTTTTTTTTTTTTTTTTTTTACTCCAAAACATGCTCTTCTTTAAAATGACTAGCTTCTTATTCAAAGTCCTAACAGTATCTCAGTGTTCATTAACCCTTTCCACAGAGCCTTGCAAATACAGTGATAATGAACAGTATGCTGTATATATATGACAACATATAAAATGTAGTTACACAGTATTAAACAGTGCATGTTAACCCTTTCAAGTGAAATAAAGTAAGACGTTTAGAACTTTGCATAGGGGAAATAGACACATGTTCACAGATGTCCAAATATCAAAGTACCTCCTGCTCCAGGGCACTACACAAGTAAACACTGAATCCAGCATTTCAAGTACTCTGCATCTAGGAGTAAGTTTTTCCTCTTTATTGTGGACACTTGTCTCATAATTCTCAGGTGTTAGTTCCACAGGCAATTATTCAAAAGGTGTACCAAGAGATTATATGGTAAAGGAGTACCACACTACCAAAATATATAATATATTAAGGGTTAGTACAGAGATTTTTTTACCATGATCTATTTGATCTTGACAAGGGGACATCCTCTGCATCTAGAAGAAAGAAGGCTTCTACATCAACATAGAAAAGGATTCTTTACGGAAAGAGCAGTGAGGTTATATAACTCTCTGCTTGATGAGGTGGTGATGGTGAATTCACTAAAAGAGTTCAAGAGGGGTCTGGATGTATTTCTAGAGTGTAATAATACCATGTATGTGTTTTTTTTTTTTTTTATCTTACAAACTATGTTACTATAGTGTATGGAAAAGGATTAAGAAACAACAACCTTCAGGGAATATGGAGGAGAGTGTTAGTACACATGTAACCACTGTTATTAAGACTGGCTTACCATGTTAGCACACAACAATTACAAATCGTGTTAAAGTGAAAATCCTGGCTCAGCTGGTGTAAAAAAAAACACTGGCTGTAGTAATGCGATGTTGGCTGCTGGAAGTAAAGCTGTACATGAAAATGGTAATGGTGGAAGTGGTGTTGGTGCCACTGCCACCATTTTAAGATCAAATAGAGGAGTGTGGCCCTATCTAACTTACCCAAGTAAGAAATAACATTCAACATGGAGGATGATGATTAAGTTCTGGGGTCTGAACAATACCTGGGAATAGGGTCTTGGCGAGGAAGACAAATGGATAAATAAATAAAAACTTTGAGGATAAGGCTCGGCCAAGGTGAGGGAACACCGAAAAAACTCAAATAAGGGGACAAAGCCAGCATTGCTTCTAGCTCTAATGGTTCACACAGAAATAAAAGCTGTGGTGGGAAAAGATGCACAAAGGATTAGTACTAATGACTAGTACTTTCTTCCACAGGCCAGCCAATATGCAGAATTTAGGTAAAGCCTAAATATTAATCCCCAAATACAAATATTTAAAACATTTATATAGATACAATCTTCAAAAAAATAAATAAAGAAAGAAAACTGAAAAGCTTTATAAATACAGAATATTCTTTGCCTTCCGTGTCTTGTGCCAGTTCTTTCTCGGTGACCATGTTATAACTTAGAACTGCATCTGGAGTTATAATGGAAGGACATAGGTCTGTCATGAAAGGTAACTCTAACAATGTGATGTGAATGAACTCTAGTAATGCAATGGGAGAGTTATTCTTTCTTGCATCAGATTACAGTACAGCATCAGGTATAAAAAGCACTCTTTCCAGAGTGCAATTAACCAGTAAAAGCATTTAAGAAGACATTGAACCAGCACTGTGTGCTTTAAACTCTGAAGTCTGCAGAAACATGTATGCAGCTCTGGACTGTAATTGATGCTTCAACCTTTTAAACCAAGGCATTTGTAAAGTCAATCAACTCTTATGTAGATTATGACTATGTCAATTTTTAGTAGTATTAGATTCAATTTTTGTACACACTCAACATATGCTTGCATCAGCCAACAACTTTTTTATTTGCTTGTTTTATCTTTTTTTTTCCCACTAAAGTTTTACTAAAGTTTTATCTTTAAACTATGGGGGACATTTTCCAATTTATTGCCCGGAACTCCACATTGTCTTATGCTTGCCCCCCTGGGTTGGACACCTGTAAATATATACGGTAGCACATATGATGACAATGTGGCAATAAACCAGGAAACGTTGCAAGTGAAATGTGTCAGTCTTTCATTCTACTGTGATAAAGAATGCCTCCCCTAGACACAATCACCACACAAGCATTACCAGAGTTTACAACTAATCTATATACAGTACAAGTCACCATACATTGGTCACCTAGTCTATGTGAGCATGGCAGCATTGCACAGCGTGAGGTCACAGAGTGTACCTACGTCTTCACACTGTTCACAGGTGCGGTCCAGAGTGTTGAAGTGGCAGCAGCATGAGGAGGCCACAGAATGGCCCAGTGACATAGTGGTGAGGTGGCAGCAGCATGAGGAGACCACAGAGTGGCCATGTGATATAGTGGTGAGGTGAGGGGCAAAACCAGTACCAGCTGAAGATGGTGGGTGGTAGTAGGAACACCTTACAGCAGGTGTGGGCATCGGGCGGGTGGCAGCATCAGAATAGTAGCTGAAGCGGGTAGCAAGAGGAAACTGGTCTCTTTTGACAAAGTTTAGGAGTGGAACCATTGATGATCAAGTCTGATGTATCAGGCACTGGTGTTTGAAAATCTTGCTGATCCATGCATGATTCATCTTCAAAAAGGTCAGTTTCTCCACATTTTGGGTGGACAGGCGAGTTCTGCTTCAGGTAACTATGGCCCCAGCCACACTAAACACTCGCTCTGATGCAACACTGCTGGCTGGGCAGGAAAGCTTGTCCAGGGCAAATTCGGCCTGTTGCAGCCACAAATCAAGTTTGGCTCCCAGTAGTCCAGGGGATCTTCAATGTGGGGTGGCAGGGTGCACTCCAAGTTTCCCACAACCTGTTGGTTCAGGTTTTGCTCTATGTCTAGCTGCTGCTGCTGCTGGTGAGTAGTTTCTTCAGTAATTTCTTCAGACGGGTGAAAAAAACTGCTCATCAGCAACTCTAGACTTAAGTTGCTGCTGATGGAGCTTGTACTGCTCCTGCCATCCCCCAGCAGTCATGGCAATGGAACGTGAGCACAGAGGGCCCTGGTCAGACCTGCGTGAGGCTGGCCGATGACACACATAGGCAGCGGCCAACTGACTACATAGGATATCTCAATAGTAGTTCAGTTTTTCCTCCCTCTCAGCAGGTGTAAAAAGGCCCCCATTCCTTGGGGTAACTATGGCCCCCGCCACACTAAACACCCACTCTGATGCCATACTACTGGCGGGCAGGAAAACGTTTCCAGTGCAAACTCTGCTAGTTGTGGCCACAAATCCAGTTTGGCTACCAAGTAGTCCAGTGGATCTTCAATGTGGGGTGGCAGGGTGCTGTTCAAGTATACCACCACCTGCTGATTCAGGTCCTGCTCCAGGTCTGCTGCTGCTGGTGAGTAGTTTCTTCACTATGTGGGTGAATAAAGCTACTCATCAGTGAGTCTAGACTCAGGCTGCTGCTGATGGAGCTGGTACTGCTCCTGCCACCCCATCCCTCACCAGCAGCCATGGCAGTGGAACGTGAGTGCAGAGGGCCCCCCCGAACAGACCTGTGAGAGGATGGATGATGGGGCCAATAGGCAACGGCCAACTGACTACATAGGATGTCTCTGTAGTAGTTTAGTTTGTCCTCCTTCTCGTGGGTGTAAAATAGGCCCCCATTCTGGACCGGAAGCGAGGGTCTAACATGTTGGAGAGCCAGTAGTCATCCCTCTGTAGAATGGTAGCAATCCGGATGTCACTATGCAATCAACTGAGCATGCTTTGGGCCATTTGCACAAGTGACTCGGAGCGACTCCCTGCCTCCATCTCTACTGCATACTGCCACAATGTGCCTGGGTCATCTGCTTTGTCTTCCTCATCACCCTGTATCTCCTCCTGCTGCTCCTGCTGCTCCTGCTCCTCCTCTCCTGTCACCTGTGTAGAAAAACAACCATTTCTCTATGTATTGCTTGTGCTCGAATGTCCTTCTCCTCCTCTAATTCAGCTAATACAGGGCTCATGTGGCCACGAGATCTAGGAGCCATGTCTCCTGTCCCCTGGCCAGCCAGATTTAGCAGTATCTGTTCCAGGACATATGAATGAGTGTAATGATGTTGTTTATCCTGTAGTCCTGGCGACTGACAAATAAAGTGTCTTCCTCAAAGGGCCCAAGCAAATGGCAGGTGGCACACATGAGATCCCACTGGCTAACATTGAAGTTACACAGGGGAGTACCTCTGTCCGACTGTATCATCAAGAAATTGTTTATGGCCTTTGTCTGTTCATATAATCGGTCCAACTTACAGAGGATGGAATTCCAACAGGTGGAAACATCACATATCAGCAGGGGCGTAACGATATGCCCCCCCCCCCCCCCCCCGTGTAAACCCCGCTCTTTTGGCTAGTCACGATCTAGGCCAGACTAGGCTGCCATGCCATCCTTTTCCTATTATATATATTATATACATACACACACCCTATCTGTCATGTAGTGTCATTCTATCATACTGTTGTGGGGGCCGTGTCAAAGTCTTAGGCCCCTTTCACACGGGCGAGTTTTCCGCGCAGGTGCAATGCGTGATGTGAGCACATTGCACCCATACTGAATCCGGACCCATTCACTTCAATGGGGCTGTGTACATGATCAGTGATTTTCACGCATGACTTGTGCGTTGCGAAAAAATCGCAGCATGCTCTATATTCTGCGTTTTTCAAGTAGCGCAGGCCCCACAGAAGTGAATGGGGCTGTTTGAAAATTGCATTGCATCCGCAAGCATTGCGGATGCAATGCGATTTTCACGGATGGTTGCTAGGAGATGATAGGGACCCAAACTTTATTATTTTCCCCTATAACATGGTTATAAAGGAAAATAATAGCATTCTTAATACAGAATGCTTAGTAACATGTGGCTTGAGGGGTTAAAAAATAATAAAATAATTAATTATTCACCTCATCCACTTGATCGCGCAGCCCGGCTCGTCTTCTTTTAGGACCTGGCAGGAAAAGTACCTTTCGTGACGTCACCGCGCTCACAACGTGGTGAGCGTGGTGACGTCGGAGCAGGTCCTGCTGAATGAAGATAGAAATCTTCTGCATCACCGATGCGGACCCATTCACTTCAATGGGTCCGCAAATCCAGAGATGCGGAAGGGTGCGAAGCGGAATCACTGAACGGAATCACGGAACGGAACACTACGTAAGCATTACGCAGGGCTTCCGTGGGGTTCCATTCCGCACTTCCGTTCCACCAAAAGATAGAACATGTCCTTTTTGCAGAATTGTTATTTCCTGGGTAATTTACCCGGAGAGGTGAACATGACATCACACTACACTGGATGTACAGAACAGTATGACCCCTGCTGTAGCATAGGCGCCCATTCTATGTATTGCTGCAGGGCTGACATCGAATGTAGTCTGTCCCCATGGTCTGAGCCCCTGGTAACCAGTCGAGTAGCTAGAAATGACTGGGCCCCACAGCAAATTTTTAAACGGGCAGGCAGGCGTCATACAGTGGCATTTGATTCTTTAACATACATGTGTTTTTACTGGACTATGACGTACACGATACAAAAATGCAGTACTCCACGTTCTTGTATCCTGCACAATCCCCTTTTCAGCCCAGGCCCGAAGCAGCTGCTTCCCCTGCTTCCCTGGTAGGTTCGCCACTGCATATCAGCCTATGTTGGGGGACCCGTTCTGTCTCTGCAGCTCAAGGAGTGTGTGCTTTTCAGTGTATGAGTGCCTGAAGTGCATGCAAAGTTTCCTGCCCATTTTCAGGATGTCCTACAGATGGGGTGAAGACGTCAGGAACTGCTTTACTACCAGATTAAATACGTGTGGCATGCAGAGTGCATGGCTCAGCCCACATTGATGCAGCAACAACACAATGTTATCACCATGCTTCTAATTTTGAGTTGTTGAGAAGAAAGCCAGGATTTGATTTCTTGATGAAAGATTCGGATCAGTTCCTCTCTGTGTGACTCTGTTCACGCAGGAAAACTAGGTTCAGAACAGCATGACATTGCCATACCCTGCACATGTGGGATGCTAGAGAAGCACTGTGAATTGTCCCTGCAGTGGAGGCTGAGGACACAGTGGAGGATAAGGAGGCAGAGGCGGACATTTTTGCATGACCAACAGCGTGAGAACCTGGAGGTGGAAGCAGTGTCATCTGGCCAAGTTGCTGGTGTGGCTGGGCAGGAGCCACATTTACTCAGTTGGCCATAAAGAACATTTATTGTCCTTGACCGCAGTTAAAGCTCCACACGTCGACGCTGTCGTGCACTTTGGCAGACACCGACAGGCTCAAGTGCTGGCCCACTTTCTGTTCTACATATGTGTGCAGTACTGCCTTTTTTGAAAATAAATGATGGTTCAGGACTCTCCACCTTACTGGACACAAGCCATCAGTTCTCTGAAACGTGCAGAGTCCACTACTTGGAAAGGGAGGGACTTCAGCACCAGCAGCTTTGTCAGGAGCATGTTCAGCTTTTGTACCATTGAATGAGTGCATACATACTGTTGTCTCTTGGCAATCGCTTCGGTGATCAATTGCTGACGAAATGACTGACGAGGAGTAGGAGGATGAGTAGCAAGAGCATCAGGACCAGTAGATGATGAGAAGGACAGACAGCTCCCTTTGGCTGAGGTGGTGGAGCCTTAATTGCATGAAATCGGGTGCGTGCCACTAGCTGATGCAGCTATTGCTATGGCAGGCTGGACCACCAGCCACGGTTCTTCCAGGCCTCTTTATGGTGTTGCTGCACGTGCTGACACAGGGCCATGGTGCCAAAATTGGCCACGCTTCACCTTCTGCCCACAAATTCAGCAAATGGCCATGTACATCTCCTCCGACGGCTTAACAAAAAACTGCCACACTGCCGGGTATTGTATTTTCCCCCCAACACTCGCCACTGACTGCCTGCTACTGCTGCCTCTGTGAACCCCTGCACCGTTAATTTCCAGGCAGGTAGGCTCCTGCAAAGTGGGTGGTCTACCCTGGGCACGTTTGGCTCCCGACCTTCCATTGCTGCCAACCTGCTGACTCACGGCAATGCCACCACCCTGCTGGATCAGCCACTGCTACACACGCAGGCTGACACCCTCTTTTCCCGATGATGATGAAGCCCCATCTTTGCATGGCTTTCAAGTGCTATTTTCTACATCATCATCATCCGCTACTGTCTGCACATCACTGATGTCCTTCTTAACAGTCTCAGGGCTAAGAGCCTGACCACTCGCAATACCAGCTCCCACGTTACTCTCATACTCTCTTCATCACTAGTGATGGACAAACATCGACCAAGACGATTCGCAAACACGATCAAATGTTCACGAACCGCAAGTTCTCAGCTGGCCCCATACACTTTAATGGCAGGCAAACCTGAAAAGCCTTCAGGTCATATTTGCAGAAACCAAATACTTACTAGAAGTGCACAAATCTTCCCACAACATGGGCAGAGACACACCAGAATAAATGGCAAAGATTCCAACAAAAAATATGTATTTTAATCAGGGGCCATTTTTATGCATCTTAAAGGGAAATTCTCAAAAATGTGCCCTGCTGGAGCCTAGAATTATTTTATTTTAGGCCACGGGAGTAAAGGCCCCAAACATTAGGCATTCACCGGACAGAAAACATCAAGTGATCATGTGGCTAGGGATATCTTAGACTGCCATTGGATATCAATTTTATTGCAGGCCAGTGGACTACAGGCCCCAAAAATTATTCATTCACAGTACAGAAAAGAAACAAGTGATTATGTGGCTGGAGGTATATTAGACAGTGAATAAATATACATTTTACTGCAGGCCAGTGGACTACAGGCCCCCAAGATTATTCATTCTCAGTTCAGAAAAGAATAAGTGATTATGTGGCTGGAGGTATATTAGACGGTCAATGGATATCAATTTTACTACAGGCCAGTGGAATACAGCCTAAAAAATTATGCATTCACCAGACAAAAAACAAGTGATTATGTGGCTGGATGTATATTTGACAGTCATTGTATATCAATTTTACTGCAGGCCAGTGAACTACAGGCCCCCAAAATTATTAATTCACCGTACAGAAAAGAACAATTGATAATGTGGCTGTAGGGGAGGGGGGGGGGGGGAGAGCCTGGCCGCTGGTGTGGATGGCTGTGTGAAAGAGCTGCTCCTCCACGTCCCAGCATTTACAGCCCTATAATCAGCAGTGACCTGATCAGAAATGGTCAAATACGTCCGAGACGGGGGACTAGACCCCCCAGATCTCACAAAGGGCAACAAGACATGCAGAAATTCCTTAAAAAGAGAAGCTCACACTCTCCGGGAGCAAGTGCCAAAATGGCGACGGCACGCATGAAGGAGGCGGAGGCCGAAGATTCAGAGGCGGACAGTGAGCGCTGTGGCACAACTGGCGATCAGGACCCTGCACCGGTATCCAAGTCCTTTTCTCACTAAAGTGCTTAGCTAAGCAGTGGACAAAGCCCTCAGACCGGTCCTGATCGAATTGGCAGACATCAAAACTGAGATTTTCCAAGTGGGACACAGAGTTGAGGCCTTAGAGCAAGCAGCGCACGAACTGAGGTTGCATGCCACAGGAGTGGCTGAATGCCTAAATGGACACGCCGAAGAGCTTAATAGAGCTTTCTCACTGCTGGAAGATCAAGAAAACCGCAGCAGGCCGAATCCTGGGCTGCTGAATTGCTGCGCAAAGTAGCCATGGAGATATTCACAGATTTGTTGGATCCTGACTCTGCTGCGACAATCACAATAGAGTGCATAATCAGAGCCTTGAGACCCCAGCCGAAACCAAATGAGAGACCGAGAGATGTGGTCTGCGGCCTACTGTCTTTTGTGGACACAGCGCGTGTCATGGAGGCAGCACGTACAGCGCGTGTCATGGAGGTATAGATATTGCGCTGTACCAGGACATTGCGCCATCAACACTGGCAAAACAGTGCATAATAAAGCCTCTGTTTGATGCCTTACGAGCACAAAAGATTCCATACACTTGGATGTACCCTTTTGCACTGTCCATACACAAGAATGGAAAGCGCATCAATATACACACACCTGATGATCTAGACAAGACGTGGGAGCACATTGGTATCCAGCCCATCGACATACCTATGTGGCTACCGGTGGCCTACCCGACGACACTCCCGGTCCTACCACAGCTTGAACCCTGGAAAAGAGTCCATCGCACCAAGGCCAGCAAAGCGACCAAGTACCTGATGGGATCCACAGATCTTCCACCCTGAGGACTTACCACGCCGAGATCTGTTCCAGTATTGATGGGAGCATGGGAGGGTCCCAGTGGTGGTTCTTTCATTGTGGACGGTCCCTACCCTTTAGTACATATATTGTATAAGGTGGAATTTACTGCCCCTTGACTACAAGTCCAGGGACCTACAGCTAGACCACTGTATAACCTAGGAGTTTGTGATAGCCACTAACCCCCCAACAAGTGTTCTGGTGCATCTTGCACCTTGTTTGATGTTCACTAATAAGGAATTCTTGATAAATGTTCTCAGCACCTGATTACCTGACAGTTTACACTTGTATAGCTTAGATGACAATGTGTTTCCGTTTAATGTATTCAGCATCTCCCTAAAGGCTTTTTAATCGTGAGGCCTGATAAGCACCTTGTTTTGTTTTACTTAATGTACCCAGCATATTCAATGTATTCAGCATGCCTAATGTATTCAGCATATTTGATGTACTCAGTCTAGGCATACCTAAAACATATATTTGTGATGGTCAGACATAAGTACACCTTTGTTTAATGTACTTAATGTCTTCTTGCCTGAAAGTTTAGATTTGGGATGCTAGGGATATGTTCTTAATTAATGTACTCAGCACTCATCTACCTGACAAGCTTAGACTTACATCTACTAAGCTCATTCCCCCCCCCCCCCCACCTCTCTCCCTCCTCCCACCCCTCTTCCCTCTCCAACTTCTTTACCTAAGGTCTAGTAATTTATTAGATTATATAGGTCACAAAAAATAGTGCTAACATTTCAGGCTGTGATGCCTGGGTAACACGACCAGGCTAGAAGTATTCTTGTGTTTCACCCCCTTGCTATCAATATTCACCATCAAAAACACCTGTTGTGATAGCCTCATACCCAGCAACCAATAATGTGGCTGTAGGTACATTAGGCGGTCACCTTATAGCAATTTTACTGTTGGCTAGTTAGATTATAGGCCCCAAAAAGATCAAGTGATAATGTGGCTGGAGGTATATTAGACGGTCATTGGACATCCATTTTACTGCAGGCCAGTGAAGTACAGACCTCAAACATTAGGCATTCACCATACAGAAAAGATAAAGTCATTATGTGGCTGGAGATATATTAGATGGTCATTGAATATCAATTTTACTGTTGGCCAGTTAGATTACCTCCCCCAAAAATCATGCATTCACCATACAGAAAAGATAAAGTAATTATGTGGCTGGAGATATATTAGATGGTCATTGGATATCAATTTTACTGCAGTACAGTACAAATATATGTCAAATACATATGTTTAAAAAAAACTAAAAATATAAAATTGGATTAAAAACATTGCTAACAAAATCCCCCCTCTTGAAAAAAATAACAATAATAGGTGATAGGTGAAATTCAATTAAACATGGTCATCACAGGTGTTGAATACCTCCGAGATCCATGCCTCATTCATTTTTAGAAATTTGAGGTAGTCCACACTGTCGTAAGCTAGGCGAGTGCACTTATCGGTCACGATACCCCCTGCTGCACTGAATGTCATTTCGGACAGGACACTAGATGAGGGGGAAGCCAAGAGTTCCATGGCAAATTTATCTGGCCACAGGTCAAGCCTGCAACCCAGTAGTCAAGGGGTTCCTTGCTTCTCTAAGCGTCAACATCGACCGTTAACCTGATGTAGTCAGATACCTGTCGGTCTAGGCGTTCCCTGAGGCTGGATCCGGAGGGTGGCTGTCGATGGGTAGTGATGTCGCGAACATAAAATTTTCCATTCGCGAACGGCGAACGCAAATTTCCACAAATGTTCGCGAACAGGCGAACCGGGCGAACCGCCATAGACTTCAATACGCAGGCGAATTTTAAAACCCACAGGGACTCTTTCTGGCCACAATAGTGATGGAAAAGTTGTTTCAAGGGGACTAACACCTTGACTGTGGCATGCCGGAGGGTGATCCATGGCAAAACTCCCATGGAAAATTACGTAGTTGACACAGAGTGTGGTAAGTTGAATTCGCAAAGCGATTAATATAACCTGCATTAATCACATTGTGATTACAACTTAGATCTGAGTTCCTAATGGTTGTATTGCTAGAATTGACGAATATAACACTATATTCTCAATCTTCGTTATATTCTAGATATACAACCATTAGGAACCCAGCTCTAAGTTGAATTTGCAATGCGATTAATATAACCTGTATTAATTGCATTGTGATTACAACTTAGGTCTGAGTTCATAATGGTTGTATTGGTCGCACCATCACGTGGTAAAGGGGGAGGGGGGTGTGACTTACTGCAGCCTGGTGAGCGGTGGGGCGCCGTGGCAGCTGCCCTGCAGGAGTCTCTGGTGCCGGGAGGAGGTAGGTAGAGCGGCTCTGACTTTATTGACCAAATTATTTTAATAATACCCCAATAATAATAAGTTAATAACCTAACCCCATTCATAAATTACTGTGGATTATTATAGAGACGGCCCCAGGCCAGGAGACATAAGGGGTTGGGTTGAACTGTGGGCTGGGGCCACCCGGCCACATTTAATAATCTTTACTCAGGGAGGCCCTCATAACTATAGACCCACATGGTGTGGACAGGTCATTTTTACTAAGGAATATAGTTTAAACGTTTATGTGCAAAAGAGAAAATAAGAAGACAGCTCCAATCAGATATCTGCACATAGACCAAGACTCTGGGTCTATGCAGATATCTGATTGGAGCTGACTTAGTGACTACTTATTTTTTTTCTTTATCTCTTTATTATGGATTCGATGGGAGGGGGCAGGGGTGACACCATTTTCTGCCGCACCGGGTGACACCAGCCATAGCAATGCCACTGTAACCATTAGGAACCCAGCTCTAAGTTGAATTCGCAATGTGATTAATATAACCTGTATTAATCGCTTTGCGATTACAACTTACTCAAATTTGTGACACTGCAGCTTCAGAATGAATCTAAGATGGATGCTGTCCCTAAGATGGATGCTGTCCTTGCTATTTGATAGGAGGTGGGAGGGTCTGGGAGGGAGGGTATGCTGATTGGCTGGAATGTGTCTGCTGACTGTGAGGTACAGGGTCAAAGTTTTCTCGATGATGAAATATAGGGGGCCGACCGAACATCGCATATGTTCGCCTGCCGCGGCGAACGCGAACAAGCTATGTTCGCTGGGAGCTATTCGCCGGCGAATAGTTCGGGACATCTCTATCGATGGGTTGATTGCAAGAATGATCTCATATCCGAAGTGATCAACACCTCTTCACACTGCCCTCTTCTTGCATGTGCGGTGAGATTGGTACCTGCAACTGTTTCTCTGTGGGTGTAAATTCCTCTGACAGCGCCAACAAGAGAAGAATGCAGCGAGGGGCGGAGCTAGCGCCTGAGCCGGATGGCTGTGTGAAGCGCAGCTCCGCTGTTACCGATTCCTATAGAAGCTCCTATATCCAGCTATTCAAGCCCACAATGGTCAAGATCGGGGGACCGAGACCTGCTGATGTCCCAGACCCGCCCAGATCAAGTTCTCAAGCGGGCGGAATGGAGAAATTTATAAAGAAAGCGGCACAGTCCTATGCGGCCAGAGAATCCAAGATGGCGCCAGAACCTCCGTGCACCCCGAAGAACAAGCAGCAGGCGGAATGCTCCGCTGAGAAGGTGAGAGACGAGTCTCCTGAAGCAGACGCACTCTCGCTCTCCAAATCCTTCCTAAAGAGGGCCTTATCTGAAGCCCTAGAACCACTTAAGACTGATCTTTATTCCATTAAAGAAGATGTGAAGCACATAGGGAGACGTGTGGAAGCTCTGGAATAAGCGAACACTGCCCTTACTGCTCACCATAACGCTACTTCTGATAAGCTAAGTGCTCACCAAAAACACTTAAACGCCCTTTATGTGCAGCTTGAAGATCAGGAAACTAGGAGCAGGAGGAACAACCTCCGCTTCAGAGGAGTTCCAGAATCAGTAGGCCCAGATGAAATTCCTGAGGTAGTGATGCAGATTTGCTTAAAACTACTGGGCCCTGACTCCGCACATGAGGTGATTTTAGAACGAGCTCACAGAGCGCTGCGCCCCAAGCCCCAATCTACAGATCCCCCAAGGGATATTATTTGCAAGTTTTTGCACTTTCCTGTCAAGGAGGCTATCCTAAAAGGAGCAAGAAGCAATCCCCTGGCTTCGTGGGATGACAACCCTATCTCCATATATCAGGACTTGGCCCAATCCACGCTGAAAAAGCGCAAGTCTCTAAAACCTCTCACAGACCTCTTGAGAAGTAAAAAAGTTGTGTACAGATGGTTATTCCCGTTCGGGTTGTCCTTCATTCACAATGGACGCAGAATCTCCATTCACTCCTACGCAGATTTAGATGGAGCTTATGACATCCTGCAAATTCTGCCACTTCCCATCGGAAACTGGGAACTTGTTTGAGGTGCCTCTGATATACCCACTCTGAATGCTGATGGAGCATGGGAGACCCCTCATACTCAAAGGTCTCATAAGATGAAAAGAAACCGCCAAGCTTCTTCTTCCAAAAGACTGACACTTGCAGATGATTGATTGTTTTTTCTCAGGATTGCCCCTCCAGCTCTTAGCTGCGATAACACTGCCTTGTCTGATCTATACGTTGTCAATCTGGTTTTAGTTGTTTTCACACAAAGGTCACTAGGACTGACCAGTATAAGTAATTATTCTGCTTTACTTTGATAGAAGCTGGAATTTAAACCCGTATCATCTCTCTCCTTAAAAAGGAATCGAAATATTTGCATTTTACATACAGTAATGCAATACCCCCCCCTGCCTATAGTGCTAGTCGGCTCACACTTCTTAGTAGCTTACTGGTGCTATCGTTGGTTATGTTTTTGTTTATTTTGTTGTGTTGTTAACCTCTTTTTGTCCTTTGATAGGTCTCAAGAATACTCTGATAAGTATTGTCCATATACTGATGAACATCTTCTGTTCGGAATGAACCCTTACCTTTTATGGAGCCGTCACTTACCTCGAGGTGGTACCCTCCCTTCACTCTGGTTGGTTATTCATACACACTTATCACCCGTATTTTTAGCTGTATCCTTTACCTACAAATACTTTAACTATGACAGACTTAAGAGTGGTAACTTATAATGTGAAGGGGTTGAGGTCTCCATCAAAGAGATGCCAGATCTTTTCTCTTTTACATAAAGAAAGATGCTCTTTAATTTTCTTTCAAGAAACACACTTCAAGCATGGAAATTATCCCAACCTCTCCTTTTCAAAATTTCCCACATGGTACCACTGTGGAGCTGGGGGTGCCGCCTCGAGGGGAGTCAGTATTGGCTTTCGTAGGAATCTGCCCTTCCAATACAACTCGCATATATAGAGCTGAAATTAGTGCAGGACCGGTGTGGCTCTTGGCTTCCAGGCACAACAGCCGCAGCACAGCATGGCAACGTCTCAAATGGCACGTCAAATAGGTTCTGGGGAGCTGGGGGGAAGCAACGGAAGAGGCGGTAGCAGTGGAAAAGGAGAAGTCAGCCAAGGAGGATACGGAGGATGGAGTAAGAGGAGGAGAAGAAGAGGCAGGCCTACATGCAATCCGTGGCGGTAACATCAAATCCACACGGGTGACACGGGTTGCATGCTTGACAGCTGTCAAAAGGTTCACCCAGTGGGCAGTAAAAGTTATGTACGCTCCCTACCCGTGTTTACTAGACCATGTGTCTTTGGTCAGATGTATCTTGGCACTGACACTGTGTGCCAGAGATACATTCACTTGCTGCTGAACATAGCCATATAGCTCCGGGATGCCCTTCTGGGAGAAATATTTCCTTCTGGGGACCTTCCATTGTGTTCTGACAATGGGCAGAAATTTTCTAAAGGCCTCCGAGTCCACCAGTTTATATGGCAGTAGTTGGTAGGCTAGCTGTTCCGACAAGCCATCATCAACTTTTTAAGTTCGAACATTTGGGCCACGGAAGCCTGCCTTTTGCCAGATGAATGTGACGACGGCACGGTGGAAGGTGGAGTAAAGGACAAATGGGAGGAGAGAGGAGAAGGAGATGGAGAAGAGGCAGGACGTGGAGCGCCGGGAGTGTGGCTTTGTGGGTTCTGACGGTGTTGCTCCCACTGGGCTCGATGATGTGAGGCCAGGTGTCTTCTTAAGGAGGTCATCCCTAGGTGAGCGGTGGGCTTACTGTGACTTATGTGTTGACCACACAGGCTACAGATGGCAACACAATTGTCATCAGCTGACACGTAAAAAAAAAAACACACACTGCAGAGCCATGTGCTGGTGTCCTGGGAGCGCCAGATGTGACCGTGCATGGTGGATGGCTCGCTCCAGATACATTTCCAGTCTGCTTTTTGCCTCTTGTGCACTGCAAGTTCTGCCTGCTTCTCCTTCTTTTCCTCCCTATCTGCTGCTCCATCTCTCCCTCTGAACTCCCCTCCTCTTCCTCTCTTGTGGGAACCCAAGTGACGTACATCGACATGTCATCATGGTCAACTTCACCACCACTGACATTAGAGATCTCAGAGTAGGCAGCAACAGCGGGGACCACCCTCCTTGGGCTGATCTGGTTACTGTCGTCAGACCGCTGGATGATGGATGTTGCTACCTCCTCTTCCTCATCCGATGCCAAGAATGCGGATCGGTAAGACCTGAGAATAGATGGGAAAATAAGTGGAGGAGCTATGGTGGTGGTGGTGATGTCTTTGGGGGTGCACACAGCAGAGAGTGAGGAAGGTGCTGATACAGAGGATGAGGAGGGTGAATAAGAGGATGACTGAGTGAGCCAAGTCTGGTGCGTCCTTTGACGTAATGGCACGCACCTTCTCCAACTTCCCACTTAGGCTCCGGCCCGTTGCACCTGCCCGACCCCTACCACCACTGCGGAATGGCCTGCATCTTCCTCTGCCTGTAATTTTCAAAATGACTATGTGACAAAGTCCCTATAGAAGAGAAGTATTTGTGGAAGCAGGTATATTGCAGGCCTCCATCAATATTTTGTGGAAGCCAATATATTAGTCTACTCTATCAGTATTTTGTGGAAACAGGTATATAGAACCCAAGATAGAGTATTTGCTGGAAGCCGGTAAATCAATATTTGGTGGAAGCCGGTGTATCGCAGGCCTCAATCAATATTTTGTGGAAGCCAATATATCAATCCCCTCTATCAGTATTTTATGGAAACTGGTATATAGAAACCAATAATGAGTATTTGCTGGAAGCTGGTAAATCAAGCCCCTTAATCAATATTTGGTGGAAGCCAGTGTATCGCAGGCTTCAATCAATATTTAGTGGAAGCCATTATATCAATACCCTCTATCAGTATTTTGTGGAAACAGGTATATAGAACCCAATAATGAGTATTTTCTGGAAGCTGGTAAATCAAACCCCTTTAATCAATATTTGGTGGAAGCCAGTGTATTGCAGGCTTCAATCAATATTTAGTGGAAGCCTTTATATCAATACCCTCTATCAGTATTTTGTGGAAACAGGTATATAGAACCCAATAATGAGTATTTGATGGAAGCTTGTAAATCAAACCCCTTAGGCCTCATGCACACAACAGGTTTTTTTCACGGTCCGCAAAAACAGGGTCCGTAGGTCCGTGAAACCTGACCGTTTTTTCGTCCGTGGGTCTTCCTTGTTTTTTGGAGGATCCACGGACATGAAAAATGAAAAAAAAATCTAAGTCAAGTTTGCCATTGAAATGATAGGAAAAAACGGACACAGATCACGGACACGGATCACGGACACGGATGACAATCTTGTGTGCATCCGTGATTTTTCACGGACCCATTGACTTGAATGGGTCCGTGAACCGTTGGCCGTGAAAAAAATAGGACAGGTCATATTTTTTTCACGGCCAGGAAACACGGATCACGGATGCGGCTGCCAAACGGTGCATTTTTCCAATTTTTCCACGGACCCATTGAAAGTCAATGGGTCCGCGAAAAAAAACGGAAAACGGCACAACGGCCACGGATGCACACAACGGTCGTGTGCATGAGGCCTTAATCAATACTTTGTGGAATCTGGTGTATCGCAGGCCTCAATTAATATTTGGAGGAAGTCGGTAAATCAATACCATGTATCAGTATTTTGTGAAAACAGGTATATAGAACCTCTTAATAAGTATTTGCTGGAAGCTGGTATATCAAACCCTTTTAAATCAATGTTTGGTGGAAGCTGGTGTATCGCAGGCCTCAATCAATATTTGGAGGAAGCTGGTATATCAATACCCTGTATCAGTATTTTGTGAAAACAGGTATATAGAACCCAATAATGAGTATTTGCTGGAATCTGGTAAATCAAACCCCTTAATCAATAGTTGGTGGAAACCGGTGTATCACACCCCTCAATCAAAAGTTTGTGGAAGCCGGTGTATCACACCCCTCAATCAGTATTTACACCCCTCAATCAGTATTTTGTGAAAGTAGGTTTATCGCACCCTGTATATCACACCAGTTGCAATTAGTTGTTACAATAGCGTTTGTCCCTCTGTATAGCTGCGGTATCTCAACAGAACAGCACACCACTGCTGCACAATACATTCAATAATTTTCTGGGTTTAAAAAAAACACACATTTTTGGCAATATCCTACATCTTGTGCCTTTGCAGCATTTGTCAGTGTGAAATACAAGCTTGCAATACTTTAATAATTTTCTGGGATAAAAAAAAAACACACCCATTTTGGGCAATACCCTACATATGGTGACTATGCTGCATTTGATAGTGTGAAATACAAGCTTAAAATAATGTTCTGGGTTTAAAAAAAAAACACCCATTTTGGGCCAAATACTAAATTTGTGGCCTTTTCTGCATTTTTCACTGTGAGATACAAGCTTGAAATACTGCAATAATATTCTGGGTTTAAAACAAACACCCATTTTTGGCAATATCCTACATCTGGGGCCTTTGCAGCATTTGTCAGTGTGAAATACACCTTTAAATACTTCAATCAATTTCTTTAGGCAATATCCTACATCTGCCTAACTACGGATATGTGGACCAGTAAGCACGGTCATGGAGATATAACGTCCCTAACAGCACACTGGGTAAATGCAGTGTCGGCTGGGCCTGAGGCGGATAGCAGTTTGGTGCATGTCCTTCCACCACCAACGATTGCAGGGCGCTTCAGTTTGCCTTCTGTTGCTTCCTCCTCCTACTCCGCTTCCTCATCTTCTACCGCCTCCTCATCTGGTCAGCTTAACACTTTCACCACCAACTTCAGCACAGTCAAGGGAAAACGACAGGCAGTTTTATAACCTATATGTTTGGGGGACCAAACCCACACCGCGCAGGAGCTGTAAACAGGCATGGAAAAACAGACCGATGAGTGGTTAGTGACAATGTGCATCAAGCCCGGCCTAGTGGTGTGGGATAATGGGTGAAATCTCGTAGCAGCCATGGGACTAGTCGGTTTAATACACATCCCTTGCCTGGCACATGTGTTGAATTGGGTGGTGCAAATGGTCCTTAAAAATTACCCCGATATGTCAGAGCTGCTGCAGAAAGTGTGGTCCGTCTGTGCGCGCTTTAGGCGTTCTCACCCTGCTGCTGCTCGCCTGTCAGCGCTGAAGCGTAACTTTGGCCTTCCCACTCACCACCTAATATGCGATGTGCCCACAAGGTACAACTCCACCTTGCACATGCTGGCCAGACTGTGCGAGCAGCAGCAGGCGATAGTGGATTTTCAGCTGCAGCACGCATGGGTGAGTCGCTCTGCAGAACAGCACCACTTCACCACCAATGACTGGGCCTCCATGCGAGACCTGTGTTCCTTGTTACGCTGTTTTGAGTACTCCACCAACATGGCCAGTGCCGATAACGCCGTTCTCAGCGTTACTATCCCACTTCTATGCCTCCTTGAAAAAACGCTTCTGGTGATGATGGAAGAGGATGTGGCACAAGAGGAGGAAGAGGGATCATTTCATACGGTTTCCGGACAGTCATTTACAAGTGGCTCTGAGGGTGGGTTCCTGCACCTACAAACGGCAGGTACACAATTGTCCAGCCAGGGCACAGTACTGGAGAATGACGAGGTGGGGGGTGAGGAGGAGGAGGAACCGTGTTCACAGCAGGGTGGCACCCAAGCCAGCTCATGGCCATCACTGTTGCATGGCTGGGGGGATACAGAGGACACAGACGATACACCTCCCACAGAGGACAGCTTGTCGTTGCCTCTGGGTAGCCTGGCACACATGAGTGATTACATGCTGCAGTGTCTCTGCAACGACTGCCGAGTTGCCCACATTCTAACTTGTGCTGATTACTGGGTGGCCACGCTGCTGGATCCCCATTACAAGGACAACGTACCGTCCTTAATTTCGTCAGTGGAGCGTGATCGTAAGATGCGCAAGTACAAGCGCGCACTGGTAGACACACTGCTGGTGGCATTCCCACCTGACAGCGGTGGCACAGTGGATGCACAAGGCAAAGGCATAGGAGGAGGAAGAGTTCTCCAATGCAACTGGGGCACCACCAGCACCTCAGAAGGCAGAATTGGCATGGCCAAAATGTGGGAAAGCTTTGTCAGCACGCCACAACAACCAGCACCACCAGCTGATATGGAACGTCTTAGCAGGAGACAGCATTTCACCAACATGGTGGAGTAGTATGTGTGCTCACACCTACACGTACTGAATGATGGGTCTGCCCCCTTCAACTTCTGGGTCTCCAAATTGGGAACATGGCCTGAGCTTGCCCTTTACACCTTGGAGGTGGTGGCCTGCCCTGCAGTCAGCATATTATCTGAACGTGTGTTTAGCATGGCAGGAGGCATTATAACAGACAAGTGCAGCCGCCTGTCCAAAGCCAATATGGACAAGCTCACGTTCATTAAATTGAACCAGGGATGGATCCCACAGGACTTGTCCATACCTTGTGCAGAATAGACATGTATACCAGCCTTACACAGCCATTGTTATCCTACAGCGCAAATGCTCATTGTTGTATTTTTTATATCTCCCACTCTTTAGGGGTGTACCCTAATAAAAAATAAAAAAAACAGTCTTTGCTACCTCATCCTTCCCCCACCGCTGCTTCCACCTACACCGCTACGTCCACCACCTCCTCAACCTCCTACTCCATATGGACCTCCATCTCATACATCAAGATTATTTTTTGTTAATTTTTATGTTTATTTTATGTCATTTCACTAATTTGTCTGTTACATTTTCGGGTGAAATTCACCAATTTTTGGCTGTGATATACCCCTGCTCTACCTAGTAGACAGGTAAACAAATTTAACACATTTTTATGTTACATTGTCTGGTGACATTCACCAAATTTTGGCTGTGATATACCCCTGCCCTACCTACTGGACAGGTTAATACATTTCACAAATTTTTCTGTTACATTGTCGGGTGACATTCACCAATTTTTGGCTGTGATAGACCCACACTCTCTACCTAGTGCACAGGTTAATACATTTCACAAATTTTTCTGTTACATTGTTGGGTGACAGTCACCAATTTTTGGCTGTGATATACCCCTGCTCTATCTAGTAGACAGGTTAATAAATTTCACTAATTTTTCTGTTACATTGTCGGGTGACATTCACCAATTGTTGGCTGTGATATTCCCCTGATCTACCTAGTGGACAAGGAAATACATTTCACTAATTCTTCTGTTACATTCTTGGGTAGTATTTTACCATTTTTGCCGTGAATAAACCCCTGCTCTGCATAGGTGACAGGGACCAAAATTTTTCAAAATCATTTGTTCCATTAGTGGGTGATATTAACCCATTTCTGGCGATGTAAAACACCCTGCTCTGCATAGGTGTCAGGGAATCAAATTTCTAAAATTTGTTTTTAATTGACGCGCGCCCCCTCCTTTCATTCAATTCTTCAACTTTAACAACTTGTTTCACATTTCCCCTCGATCACATTGGAGTCATTGACCTCCCTTGGATGTGGTATCTCTTTCTCACGATTCCTCTCTGGCGTGGAACCTTGATTCGCTGTTAAACATGATCAACAAGTTAGGCGCAGAAAAGAACATTGAAAGTATATAGAGAAGCTATCAAAATGGATTGTGGACGTCACAGGGACGTGCGATCAGGCAGAAGTTATCTAGAGTCAACAAAGCAACAGCAGGTCCTCTCCTGTCTAACGTTTCCAAATCCAAAATACCCCACTGACATTCCCTATAATTTTTAAATAATCATTCCAATAACAGGGCATCTTAATTGTCCTGTATTGTTATTTATAATCACTACCTGCCCGAGTTGGGAGTGGGTAATTGCCGCACGCCCCCTCCTTAACTTGAAAGCTTTGGCTTCAATAATTTTTCCCACATTTCAGCTTGATCACATTGCAGCCATTGACCTCCCTTGTATGTGGTCTCCCTTTCTCACGCTCCCTCTCCGGAGTGGAACCCTGAGTCGCCGCTAACTGTGATCAACATGGTAGGTGCAGAAAAGATTATTGAAAGTTGATAGAGCAGATATCCAATTGGATTGTGGACATCACAGGGATGTACAACATCGTAGAGCAGTATATGTGCACATGCCTACACATACTGACTAATGGGTCTGCCCCCTGAAACTTCTGGGTCTCCAAATTGGGCATATGGCCTGAGCTTGCCCCTTATGTCCTGGAGGTGCTGGCCTGCCCTTCAGCTAGTGTATTGTCTGAGCATTTGTTTAGCACAGCTGGAGGGGGTTATCACAGGTTATATTTCTCAATGTTTTGGGGTGTACCCTAATTTAATTTTTTTTATAAATAATAAAACCAAAAAGCAGTATAGGCTACCTCCTCATCATCCACCGCTGCTTCCACCTACACTGCCACATCCTCCACCTCCTGAACCTCCTACTCCATATGGACCTTGTCCTCCAAGATAAATATTATTATTTCTTATTTTTACATATTTTAGATTATTTTAAGTCATTTCCATATCCACATTTGTTTGCAGATCACTTGCAATGCTCTTAACCACATTTTGCTGCCATTTGAGCCATCTAGCTCTTTCCATTACTTTTTTAGAGCCATTTTAATGCTCAAAAGTTCGAGTCCCCATTGACTTTTATGGTGTTCGGGTTCGGGGTCAAGTTTGGGTCCCAAACTTGAACATTTTTGTGAAGATCGGCCGAACCCGTCAAACCCGAACATCCAGGTGTCCGCTCAACTCTAATTATAGGTATATCACAATCCTGCCTTAGTCAGTTTTTTTAGGGGGCAACTGGTATATCTCACCAGGTGCAATTAGTTGTTCCAATAGCATTTGTCCCTCTGTATAACTGCGGTAGCTCAGCAGAACAGCAAAAAACTGCTGCACAATACAAATGCACTATAACAAAATCATATTATAGGTATATTTCAAACCGGCATCAATCAGTTTTTTAGGGGAAGTGCTATATCACACCAGTTGCAATTAGTTGTTCCAATAGTAATTGTCCCTTTGTACAGCTGCGTTATCTCAGCAGAACCACACATAACTGCTGCACAATGCAAATGCACTATATGGAAATTATATTAAAGGTATATCACACCCTTGCCACAATCAGTTTTTCTGGGGGGCAACTGGTTTATCACACCATTTGCAATTAGTTGTTCCAATAACGTTTGTCCCTCTGTATAGCTGTGGTATCTCAGCAGAACCGCACACAACTGCTGCACAATACAAATGCACTATATGGAAATTATATTATAGGTATATAACGCCCCTGCCTCAATCAGTTCTTTTTAGGGGCAACTGTTATATCACACCAGTTGCAATTATTTGTTCCTATAGCGTATGTCCCTCTGTATAGCTGTGGTATCTCAGCAGAACCACACACAACTGCTGCACAATACAAATGCACTGTATAGAAATTATATTATAGGTATAACACACCCCTGCCTTAATCTGTTTTTTGGGGGGCAACTGGTATATCACACCAATTGCAATTAGTTGTTCCAATAACGTTTGTCCCTCTGTATAGCTGCATTATCTCAGCAGAACCGCACACAACTGCTGCACAATACAAATACACTATATAGAAATTATATTATAGGTATATTACATCCCTGCCTCAATCAGTTCTTTTGGGGGGCAACTGTTATAGCACACCAGTTGCAATTAGTTGTTCCAATAGCGTTTGTCCTTCTGAATAGCTGTGGTATCTCAACAGAACCGCACACAACTGCTGCACAATACAAATGCACTATATAGAAATTATATTATAGGTATATCACACCCCTGCCTCAATCAGTTTTGTTGGGGGGTGGCAACTGGTATATCACACCAGTTGCAATTAGTTGTTCCAGTAGCATTTGTCCCTCTGTATAGCTGCAGTATCGCAGCAGAACCGCACACAACTGCTGCATAATTCAAATGCACTATAATATACTTTCTATATTAGAAAGTATATTATAAGTATATTACACCCCTCAGTATGTCACACCTATCAATATCACACCTATACCAGTCCTTAAAAGGACTTTTATGGCCCTATTAGCTAGTGTTTGGTGTTTCTAACCGTCTTTGTCTGCTCCACAGAGCAACCTCTCCCTACAGTGGCAAAAGATTGAATGGAAAATGGCGGCCAGATCAGATTTATTTTTAGGGTAGGAGGTGTGTCCATTTGCTGAAACGTCTCAATTGGCTGTCCTGTCCCACCTGATGGATGTCATGGGTAAAAGTTCGGCCCAAAGCAAAAGATTATGGAATCGATGGACATCACCATATGTTCGCATGTTCAGCGAATCGTGAGCGAGCAAAGTTTGCCGCAAAACGACCGCCGAGCGAACCGCAAGGCCTTCTCTAATCATCACTATTTGCCCGCCTACCAGAGAAAGCAGCTGATGTCTCCTCCAGATCTTGGCTGTGCAGTAGCTGCTGATTGTTTCCTAGTAGTTTGTCCCCTTCGTCTGCTGCTACAGTTGAGTGCACAGGGCCTTCTCCTGTGCCATGCCAACTAAGTGTGGTGTCAAAGAAACCCACCGACTCTTGGCCGGGGGTGTCTAATATCATTTGCGTCAAAGTCGAAGACCTAGTCAACTATTCAAGTACCACTAAGTTGCTGGTTAAGACATTATCTCTAGATGACACTGGGAGCTAAGGCCTCTCACTGCAACTCCTGCTGCCACCCCTTTTCTTCTGCTGCTACTTCTGCCTGTGACAGAGACAGTTTGGCCACTGACCGTTCCTTTTGAAGGGCCTGTCACTTATCTGTCTGACATACTGTATAATAAAAGCATTCAATTAAAATAATACACCCCCAAAAAATGTATAACTATTTAAATTCACCACAAAACAGCTAATAGGATGTACGTATATTTCCTATTAATACACCCTGTAAATGTAACTTCACAGCAGAAGCCATAATAAATATGGCCCAGTTTTCTAAGCCCTCCGCCCTCCCCCCACACACCGCATTGTTGCTGTACTTGATGTACAGCAGCACATGCCTCTCACATCCATAGCCTCCAATGCCACATCTTCTCCGATGTAGATCTTCTCTGTCATCATCTGCTCAATTTGGTCCATATAACTTATTTTGGCCGTACTATGTCTCTGCAGAATGTGACACACAGACATCTTAGCTTCCACATATTTCTTCCCTACAGTGTTATCTTGCTGTTCACTGTGCTCCTCAATACCCCTGAATACTATCCTGAAGAAAAATGTGTGCATTCCGTACTAATAATGCTGCTCATAGTCCCACCAATATTAATTCCCTTGTAGAATACCCTTATTAGTAATACTGCCCCCTACAGTGCCCCCAATTGTGATAATGCTCTCCAAGAATTCCCCAATTAGAAATACTGCCCCCTACAGTGCCCCCCAACCATGATAGAGTGCCCCCATTAGTAGAAGATCCCTCCAGTATAAATAATACCCTCACAGACCCCTCAGTATTAATAAGGCCCCACATAATGCTCTTAGTAGAAATAAGGCAGATCTATAAGTTCCTCCAATAGAGCCCCAGTAGTAATAAGAATGCCTATAATGTCTGATGGATTTATAATACCCCTACAGTGTCCCTAGTATTTATCCTGCCCTCTACTGTTATAATTCTCACCCTGAAATGCCTCCAGTATTTATAATGCCTCCTGCAGTGCACCCTGTAGTTATAATCCTCCCTCCACCATACCGTCCTATGTATATAACATCACACCATCTCTCCTGCTCCCTCCAAAATACAGTCATATGTGAAAAAAACATCACTCCCCTCCATTCAGCCCCTTCAACAAACAGTCCCATGTAAATAACACTATTTCTCTCCTCCGCCATAGAGTTCCATGAAAATAACATCACACCATTTCTCCAGCCCCCTCAATGTACAGTCCCATGTAAATAACATTCCTCTCTATCTACAGCCCCCTTTAAAATACATCCCATGTAAATAACATCACCTCCTCCCCAGCCGCCTTCAACATGCAATACCATATAAACATCACCCCTCAACATTCAGTCCCATGTAAATATCATCACTCTCTCCTACAGCCGCCTCCAATATACAGCCCCATGTAAATAACATTACCCTGCTCCAGCTCCCTCCAACGTTTAGTCCCATGTAAGTAGCATCACTCCCTCTCACAGCCGCCATCAACATACAGTCCCATGTAAATAACATGACCCCCTCCACAGCCACTTCCTACACACAGTTCCATATAAATAACATCCTGGCCTTTAGCCCTAACATACAGTCCCAGTTAAATAACTCCCAGTATTTATCTTCCTCTCCCTTCACTTACAACTCCTCCTATAGCAGACATCACCACAGCATCTTCCCCCAGGACTTCTCCTCTTCACTGCTGTCCTCTCCTGCACTGGTCAGATGATGGGGACATCATTACAGGTCCTTCTCAACTACTGCCTGTTTTACTGGTCACATGACCTGTGATGTTACCACAGGTCCTTCAGCTCTGCAACTGCATTAGATTCAATTGTATTGCTGTCCTGAGGATGGCAATACAGTTGTATCTAGCAGGCAGGCAGTACATTCGGAGTCTGGGACAAAACATCAGGGGCCCAGGCCCCGAATGTTTTAGCCTAGCAATGCCCCTGCACCTCATACATGGCTGTAGTACAATGTAACTTCACAGCAGAATAGCAATTAAGATGTTTTTTTTTCCCCTATTAATACACCCCCCAAAATATGTATAACTATGTAAATTCACAGCAGAATGGCTAATAGGATGTACGTATATGTCCTATTAATACACCCCGTAAATAGCTGTATCACACATAACTTGCAACAGCGACAGTATAACAGCAATTTGCATCATCAATTAGTGCAGCAATGTGAAATAGAATTGCCCCTATTACCCGGGCTGTACACTCTCCTATTGCACCCTGTTCTCCTTTTATAGTGTAGATCATGCCTCCCTATCCTTACCTACACTATGAATAATCTTTCCCTGAACTTCTAATCCCTCATTCCCTCGTTCTTTGCTCCATGTCCTAACATGTGCAGCAGCCATTTTAGGAAAAAATGCAATTTGTTAGTACAAAGCGTGAGGAAATCAAATTTTTCCTGAAATTTTGATTGAATTCAACTTCATCAACTTTGATTCGCTCGTCTCTATTTCTAATCTGTTTCTGTTCTAAGGAAAAATGGGGTAGTGAAGCATCGAGTGGGAACTTTCTCTACCAAGTAATCAGTAGAATCACTAATTTATGAGGCTCGAAACCGAAATGTTGTTAAATGTGGAGATGAATTTTAAATTATAACATATAAATAAGCTACAGTATCACATGGTAGGGTATAATAACTGAAGTATGCAATTGATGATCCATAATATTAAAGACTACAATGGTTCAAAGAGCTTTTCTTTAAAATTGATTAACTTTAAGTCCTTTGTGAGGTGCAACAAGCCTGATTACATTCACAGGAAACTGCATCAACATTCAATTATAAAAGAAAACAATTCTAATGAAGAAATACAAGTAAAATACACCTGCTTCCTCTTTCTCATATTTTTAATGCTAATAAGTTCAATGTAGTGAATCATATTTTTTAAATGGTGAGTTTCAGAGCTGAAAATATACCTGAAACACAATGTACAATAGACCCCTATATCGTAGTATAACACCTAAAAATAGCCTGAAAGATTTTTGTAATGTGATTTTAGACCTTGTAACCGAAGCAGTAATAACTTGCCATGTTTGATATAGAAATGTTTCAGTATTGCAACCTACTGTATTCATTTGCATGCTAATGGTTCTCATATGCATAAATAAATCCTCATCTCGGGTAACACCTCCTTTCAATTCAGTAAAGGTGGTACTTTATTAGTCCACGGAAGAAAAATGGCTCTTGTAAAGCAAACATTCTTGTTAGCTACAAATTCATTAAAAATGATTGTCATTCATTCATACACTCATCCATAGTCAATGAAGTTTCTTTCAAAGGATTTGTTAAATTGTATACATTCAAAAGTGCTCTAATTGTCTTAGTTGTCCTTAAAAATTGTGTGCAACATTTTGAGATTTGTTAAATTGTATACATTTACACAAAACATTTTTAATTAGTTTATAAGTGTGTAGCTTTACTTATTGTACAGATGCTAAATTATAGCTAGAAAGGAGCCAATTTTTTTAAAAAAAATTGTTGTGGGTCTGATTCTAATAATTTGGACAGAAGATAAAGTACATTTGCTTACAATTAAATTTGTCCCAAATTGAAAGTGCTGAAATTGCCCTAATTGCCCTGAAAAGCTGTGTGTGACATGTTGGGTACTTGTATGAGTGTATTGAACTACTTTCAAGCTCTTTCATGTCAAGTATTAGTAATGTTAAAGTGATAGCAACATATCTGGCTATGGACAAATGCATAATCGTTAGTGGCAGCAAATATGGCTTATTCTAAGCAAATGGTACAAAAAATTTCCCTTTTCAGGAGCAGCAGCAATATAATATAGAACCTGACAAGCAAGGTAGGAGATGCACAACTGTGTAGAGGTAACAATAGTGGCAATAGTAGACATGACAGTGCTATATGAAATCTGACAGACAAGGCAGGCCATATCGAAAAGAGTAGGGGTAGTAGTAGTGGCCATAGTAGCAACAGTAGCAGCACAGTATAGGACACATCGGACAAGGTAGGAGATAAGCTACTTTGTAAGGTAGTAGTGGCAGTAGTAGTGATAGCAGCAGAACTACATGTGATGGACAAGGCGGGAAATGTGCTGTGTAGGCATAGTAGTAGGGGTAGTAGCTGTAGCAACAGTATGGTGTGGAACAATAATGGACGGGCAGACAACAGCAGTATCATTATTGGACAGGTTATAAGGTGCTAGGCGCTGTCAGCAGTGGCATAATTTTCACAATTATAATGTTTCTACCCTTCTTGATGACAATTTTGTCTACATCGGTACACTGAAGGCTGAACAAGAAGTACACATATAGCAAAGTGGGTTGGCTCCAGCCATTGTTCCATCCTGCTGACCCAGAGGTCCATAAGGTCAGGGTATTTGACAATGCAAGAGCACAGTCCAGGTATGACTGAATCTCATTGTCAGGCAGTTGGTCTCTGCTTATGTGCATCAAGTTGGTGCAGAACTTGAATATCGGTTCCACCATGTTCAGAAAATTGTTTTGGCTGCTTCTTGTTGTAGTAGTAATGATAGTAGATATGGCATGTTTATCTGCCTTCCTTTCAGTAGCAGATAAACATTCGCCATTTTGCTTTTGTAGCAAGGGTCTAAGAGCGTGACTATCCAGTAGTAATCACTTTGCTAGATGCTATTATATGCTTGTCAACAACCAAGCATGCATCTTGCTCACCTTCATGCCAGAGGACTCAGTTGTTTCAGACTCCACCCTACAGTGCAATGGTTGGCCAGTGTTGTCAATGTCATCCGAAGCAGCAATGTGGCTGCAAAAATGTGTGTCAGTCTTATCCTCTAACTGTGGCTAGAAAAATTCCATGTCTCCATAAACCAACAAACTCCTTGTCAACTAGTCATAGCTCTTTATTCTTATCTTTCTCCACTTTCTCCTCCATGCAACCTTGTCCATGTAAGTTTCCAATAGCCAAGGACGGCAAGCAAGATATGAAAGTTTTTATTCTTTCACCATTCCTTGTTACATCAGCATGAGCATAGCTTTAATACAATTTTAAGGATTTGACATAGCTGATGCCGCTCTTGTCTCTACTCACAAATCTGGGGGGCTTTTCAAAGTTTCTGAGTTTGCAACATGCATCCTTGAGTAGCTGCCAATGCTTGAGCTCAAAGTGAGCTTCTGTAGTTGTCTTGTGAATAATATAATTATTGACCACTTTACTTTGCTCATACACACACTCCAGCATATACAAGTTGAAATGGCAATGAATTGGAACATTGCATATCAAACTAGACTATTTTATAATGTGGACTTAACATATTTATAACAAGTGAATGATGATGCTGCAGTGATTAGATGTTAGAATATACGTCACCGGGGAAGGAGGTTTAGGATAAGCATAAAACACCTATACCTTCCCCTCACCCGCCGAGATCGCTCGTCAGATGGTATGAATTTGCCCCACGTCCCAAAAGAATGATAACCAGGGTTCCAAGTGGAGAATTCTTTATTTGGTCAAAGAGCTCAACACGTTTCAGGGTATATCCCCCTTTCTCAAGAGCAGAATAAAATGTAACAGAAGAGTGCACATGGTGATATATATGTAACAATTTGCCAATTGAATGTCAATTGGTCGTAAATTTATCTGGAAAGGTGAACGCCATTCCCTGGACCAATATGTCCGGAACCTAAATTCCATTGTTTGGAATTTGGCTTTTACTGCCCACATGGATCAAAATCACGCTACCTTCTTAGATCTGGAAGGAATTGTTCCAATAACCAGGTGATGTGGAAACAACTTGAAATTCTACGAACAAGATTTCTAGCGAAAGGCTACCCTAAAGGGCTGATTGAAGATTCTTTTAGAAAAATAGAAAACAACAATTAATCAGATTGTTTGAAAACAACAATTAAACTTCCTAAAAGCAAAGATCTGCTCACCACATCACAAACAGGGGATAACAGCAAATATAAATACAACTTCATAACCTGCTATAATTCAGCCCACCACAGAATTAAGGAAATATTAAATCACCACTGGTCTATCCTACAGAAAGACCTCATTTTAGGTAAAGCTCTAGCTATACAACCACACCTCACCTTCCGTAGAGCAAGGTCTTTAAAGGAGATGTTGGCACCATCTTGCCCCAAACTAAACCTATCGACCAACATCACGACCATCACCACTATTGAACCTAGGGGCTTGTTCAAATGTAAGCGTAAATGCTGTAAATGCTGTTCTATAATAAGTGATGGGTTGAAAGAAGTAGAGATTACAACCTCAAATGAGAAAATCACACTTTTTAGCCACATGGACTGCAGCACATCCAATGTAGTGTACCTACTGCAATGTCCATGCAGACTCCAATATGTGGGCCGCACCACCCAGTACCTGAGGGAACGTATTACCTCCCACCGTTCTAATATCACAAAAAATAAATGAAAAACTGTGTCTCTAGACACTTTGCACAAGTCCACTACGGTGATGCATCTTTCCTAAGCTTAACCCCTGTAGAATGGGTCCCTAAATCCTTTCAACATTTATGCCGAAAGGAAATGTATTGGATTTTTTGTTTTAATTTCCTCCTTCCCTTTGGTCTTAATGAATCTCTAGAACATAACAACTACTAATGACCCCCCTGACTCATTTCGGCCTCCTATCATACAGAGAAAAACTATATATCCCCCAATGTATTTATAGTTGGATATAATACAGCTTTTTATTAATATCTACTAATATTTATTAGGCATGTTCATGTATTTTTATATATGTGTATTATTTATTAGGTATTTAAATATATATATATATATATATATATATATATAATTTTTTTAAATGTATTTAACGAATATATATATATATATATATATATATATACACTCACCTAAAGAATTATTAGGAACACCATACTAATATGGTGTTGGACTCCCTTTTGCGTTCAGTACCTCCTTAATTCTACGTGGCATTGATTCAACAAGGTGCTGATAGCATTCTTTAGAAATGTTGGCCCATATTGATAGGATAGCATCTTGCAGTTGATGGAGATTTGAAGGATGCACATCCAGGGCACGAAGCTCCCGTTCCACCACATCCCAAAGATGCTCTATTGGGTTGAGATCTGGTGACTGTGGGGACCATTTTAGTACAGTGAACTCATTGTCATGTTCAAGAAACCAATTTTAAATGATTCGAGCTTTGTGACATGGTGCATTATCCTGCTGGAAGTAGCTATGAGAGGATGGGTACATGGTGGTCATGAAGGGATGGACATGGTCAGAAACAATGCTCAGGTAGCCCGTGGCATTTAAACGATGTCCAATTGGCACTAAGGGGCCTAAAGTGTGCCCAGAAAACATCCCCCACACTATTACACCACCACCACCAGCCTGCACAGTGGTAACAAGGCATGATGGATACATGTTCTCATTCTACGCCAAATTCGGACTCTACCATTTGAATGTCTCAGCCAAAATCGAGACTCATCAGACCAGGCAACATTTTTCCAGTCTTCAACTGTCCAATTTTGGTGAGCTCATGCAAATTGTAGCCTCTTTTTCCTATTTGTAGTGGAGATGAGTGGTACCCTGTGGGGTCTTCTGCTGTTTTAGCCCATCCGCCTCAAGGTTGTGCGTGTTGTGGCTTCACAAATGCTTTGCTGCATACCTCGGTTGTAACGAGTGGTTATTTCAGTCAACGTTGCTCTTCTATCAGCTTGAATCAGTCGGCCCATTCTCCTCTGACCTCTACCATCAACAAGGCATTTTCGCCCACAGGACTGCCGCATACTGGATGTTTTTCACACCATTCTTTGTAAACCCTAGAAATGGTTGTGCGTGAAAATCCCAGTAACTGAGCAGATTGTGAAATACTCAGACCGGCCCGTCTGGCACCAACAACAATGCCACGCTCAAAATTGCTTAAATCACCTTTCTTTCCCATTCTGACATTCAGTTTGGAGTTCAGGAGATTGTCTTGACCAGGACCACAACCCTACATGCATTGAAGCAACTGCCATGTGATTGGTTGACTAGATAATCACATTAATGAGAAATAGAACAGGTGTTCCTAATAATTCTTTAGGTGAGTGTATATATATATATATATATTTATATATATATATATATATACACAGTATATATTATTGAATTATTATATTAATATATCTTCTTATGATAAGATTTATTTTATCACCATTATTTATTACTATATATATATATATATATATATATATATATAAATATATATATATATATATATATATATATATATATGTATATATATATATGTATATGGGAAAGAAAAAGTGGGTTATTGGTGGCTCACCTGATCAGTACAATGTATAGGTGCTCTGGTTTTGAACTGATTCACACAATCAGAAAGGAGGTTTATGACAATAAAGGTATATATATTGAAAACCGGCACTCTACATCTAGCAGTATACTAAAGGAGCAATGTACACAAGTATAGTAGTAAAAATGCGTATTTATTATTGTGAAAATACGATGAATATGAAGGGTAAAGTATAGAGGATATAAAAATGAAAAGTTGCACTTTGCAGAGGTGGGGATGTACAGTAAAGAATTTGTGCAAAGGTGGTTTGCGGGAGTGGGACAATGCAGTGGTGGTCCAATGGTGGTTTCCACCTTCAATGGGTTCAATAGTTTATTTGTCCATATATATACAGTTCATAAAAATAGTCTTGTATAATCACTGATGTCGGTCACAGTAGAAAAATATATATAATGAGAGATATAAGGATAAAAAATATATAAAAAATATATATTGGTAATGTGTCAGTCGGATGCTGCACCTGGTGTGGCGTCCCACACACTAAAAAGGGCTGCACCCTGACTGTTTACCTTCTTTGTAAAGTGTAGGTGTCCTAGCTGTTGGAGCGTCCTTGTTGCGCTCTGCTGTGTTTGTTTCCCGGTCTTTAGTGTTCCACGTGGGTGTGACGTCACTTCGCTGGCGTCTCACGTGTCTTTGCCGAACTTAGTTTGTAAACTTTCGATGGCGGTCTTTTTCGATCCAGAAAATTCGGATGTAACCGATTGTTTGGAAGCGCTTCCAGGGTAAGATTTCTTGCAGGTTTAGAGGGGAGTCACCAGACGCGTTTTGAAGGTCTTAGCTGCCTTCTTCATCAGTGGTAGCCCTCTGACTGCAGTTGTATTGCCTTTTATACCGCTTGTGGATCTTTCAAAGACCTGGCCTGGATCCGATTTTGTGTGATCCGAACTTTTGGGTATGGTGGTTCCATCGAAAGTCTGGATGTGTCCGATTTTTGGATCTGTTCTTTTTCTGAGTTGGCTTAGTTTTTAAAACAATTCGGAAGGGTCCGAATTTTTTGTTTGTAAAAAGTCGGGTGGGATCCGAATTTTTAAGTGAGATCCGAATATATTGTGTTTGCCTGCTGTACTAATTTAGATGTCTTCCTTTATTTGTATTTGTTCTGCTTTAGGCGGTGTAGTGTTGTGCTGGTTGTTGCTTTGGTTCTTTCTAGTTTAATCTAGGTTCTGTAATTTTAAGTGCTTCCTGCGGTACCTCTGCGTTTTCTGTCAGTGGTGCGTTTTTTGGATTGATTTTGTTTTTGGGCCTATTTAATATCTGGGGCCCCTAATTTCGAGTTCTGAGGTTTTTATGTTGCTTGCGGTACCGCTGCGTTTTTCCAATGGTGCGTTGTTTAATATATAGGGAGTGTTCTGTGGGGTGGTGGATCCGATTTTTCGTGATCCGAACTTGTGGTTATGGTGGTTCCATCTCCGATTTTTGGGTCTGATTTTTTCGGGAGTTGATTTGATCTATAAAAATCCGATGGAATCCGAAATTTTTGTTTGTGAAAGATCGGGTGGAATCCGAGTTCTTTAGGTGGGACTCAAATTTTTTGTGTTTGCCTGCTGTGTTAGTTGGCTTCCTTTCTTTGCACTTGTTCTACTGTGGAGGGTGTAGTGTTGTGCTGGTTGTTAATTTGGTTCATTATTAGCTTGTGGTTTCTAGTTTGATCAGGGTTCTGTAGTTTTAGTCTTTCTTGCGGTACCGTTGCGTTTTTTGTCAGTGGTGCATTTTATAGGTTGGTTTTTATTTTTTGGTTCTGAGGTTTTTATATTTCCTGCGGTACCGCTGCGTTTTTTTAAATAGTGCGTTTTTTTAGGTTAATTGATGTCTAGGGAGTGTTATGTGAAGTGGTGATGTCTTTTAGGGATGTGTGTGTTGGTCTGTGTATTGGCGGGGGGTGTGTCAAGTGGTGACGATGGTGGCGAGCAGTGTGAGTGGTTGGGGTGGTGCATTCCGTGATATGTGCTAGTGGGGGGATTTCAATCTTGTTGGTGGTGTGTGTTGTCCTCTGTGGTTATTGTGCTTATTTTTAGGGGCCCATATTTGGATTCAATTTTTTGGTCCAAAACTTGGATCCAGTTTTGGGATCCATTTTTTGGGTTAAGTGATTCTTGTTATTGTTAGGTTTTAAATTATTAGAATTTGTGATGATCTCAATCTTTTTAGTGGTTTTGTGTTTTGTATGGATTTTCTTTTGTTTTTTTCTTTTTTCTTTTTGTGGTTTGATTTTTTGGGGTCCGGACTTGCTGTTTGGGTGGTAATGGGGTGGCGGTAGGGGTGCTGGTAGACAGCCGGACGCCTACCGCAAGTCGAATGGGGGAAGCCACTCCGGGGATACATAAAAAAACGAATGTCTGAACATATAAACAATATCAAAAAAGGTTTTGAAACCCACTCACTCTCCAAACACTTCAAAACACACCACAATCAAGACCCATCAGGACTATCCTTTGCAGCACTAGAAAAAGTAAAAACAGACTGGAGAGGAGGAAACCACGTAGCCAAGATGTCCCACATTGAATCAAAGTTCATCTTCGAGTTCAATACAATTATACCGGGAGGCCTAAACACCGATTTCAAACTATTCGGGTTCCTATAAATCATCCCCGGAGTGGCTGCCTCCGTTCGACTCGCGGTAGGCGTCCGGCTGTCTACCAGCACCCCTACCGCCACTCGATATGTGGCCGCCACCCCATTACCACCCAAACAGCAAGTCCAGACCTCAAAAAATCTAACCGCAAAAGAAAAAACAAAAAACAAAAGAAAATTCATACAAAACACAAAACCACTAAAAAGATTGAGAAATTCAAACAATAAAAAAACACCTAACAATAATAAGAATCACTTAACCCAAAAAATGGATCCCAAAACTGGATCCAAGTTTTGGACCCAAAAATTTAATCCAAATATGGGCCCCTAAATAATAAGCACAATAACCACAGAGGACAACACACACCACCAACAAGATTGAAATCCCTCCACTAGCACATATCATGGAATGCACCACCCCAACCACTCACACTGCTCGCCACCATCGTCACCACTTGACACACCCCCCGCCAATACACAGACCAACACGCACATCTCTAAAAGACATCACCACTTCACATAACACTCCCTAGACATCAATTAACCTAAAAAACGCACTATTTAAAAAAACGCAGCGGTACCGCAGGAAATATAAAAACCTCAGAACCCAAAAATAAGGGTCCCCAAAAATAAAACCAACCTATAAAACGCACCACTGGCAAAAAACGCAACGGTACCACAAGAAAGACTAAAACTACAGAACCCTGATCAAACTAGAAACCACAAGCTAATAAAGAACCAAATTAACAACCAGCACAACACTACACCCTCCGCAGTAGAACAAGTGCAAAGAAAGGAAGCCAACTAACGCAGCAGGCAAACACAAAAAAACTCGAGTTCCACCTAAAGAACTCAGATTCCACCCGATCTTTCACAAACAAAAAATTTGAATTCCATCGGATTTTTATAAATCAAATCAACTCCCGAAAAAATCTGACCCAAAAATCGGAGACCTCCGATGGAACCACTATAACCACAAGTTCGGATCATGAAAAATCGGATCCACCACCCCACAGAACACTCCCTATATATTCAACAACGCACCATTGGAAAAACGCAGCGGTACCGCAAGCAACATAAAAAACTCAGAACTCGAAATTAGGGGCCCCAGATATTAAATAGACCCAAAAACAAAATCAATCCAAAAAACGCACCACTGACAGAAAACACAGCGGTACCGCAGGAAGCACTTAAAATTACAGAACCTAGATTAAACTAGAAAGAACCAAAGCAACAACCAGAACAACACTACACCGCCTAAAGCAGAACAAATACAAATAAAGGAAGACATCTAAATCAGTACAGCAGGCAAACACAATATATTCAGATCTCACTTAAAAACTCGGATCCCATCCGACTTTTTACAAACAAAAAATTCGGACCCTACCGAATTGTTTTAAAAACTAAGCCAACTCTGAAAAAGAAACAGATCCAAAAATCGGACACATCCAGACTTTTGATGGAACCACCATACCCAAAAGTTCGGATCACGCAAAATCGGATCCAGGCCAGGTCTTTGAAAGATCCACAAGCGGTATAAAAGGCAATACAACTGCAGTCAGAGGGCTACCACTGATGTTGAAGGCAGCTAAGACCTTCGAAAAGCGTCTGGTGACTCCCTTGTAAACCTGCAAGAAATCTTACCCTGGAAGCGCTTCCAAACAATCGGTTACATTCAAATTTTCTGGATCGAAAAAGACCGCCATTGAAAGTTTACAAACTAAGTTCGGCAAAGACACGTGAGACGCCAGCGAAGTGACGTCACACCCACGTTGAACACTAAACACCGGGAAACAAACACCGCAGAGCGCAACAAGGACGCTCCAACAGCTAGGACACCTACACTTTACAAAGAAGGTAAACAGTCAGGGTGCAGCCCTTTTTAGTGTGTGGGACGCCACACCAGGTGCAGCATCCGACTGACACATTACCAATATATATATTTTATATATTTTTTTTATTCTTATATCTCTCATTATATATATTTTTCTACTGTGACCGACATCAGTGATTATACAAGACTATTTTTATGAACTGTATATATATGGACAAATGAACTATTGAACCCATTGAAGGTGGAAACCACCATCGGACAACCACCGCATTGTCCCGTTCTCGCAACCACCTTTGCACAAAGTTTTTTACATCCCCACCTCTGCAAAGTGCAACTTTTCATTTTTATATCCTCTATACTTTACCCTTCATTTTTATTGTATTTTCACAATAAATACGCATTTTTACTACTATACTTGTGTACATTACTCCTTTAGTATACTGCTAGATGTAGAGTGCCGGTTTTCAATATACACTCACCTAAAGAATTATTAGGAACACCTGTTCTATTTCTCATTAATGCGATTATCTAGTCAACCAATCACATGGCAGTTGCTTCAATGCATGTAGGGTTGTGGTCCTGGTCAAGACAATCTCCTTAACTCCAAACTGAATGTCAGAATGGGAAAGAAAAGGTGGGCTACAACAGCAGAAGACCCCACCGGGTACCACTCATCTCCACTACAAATAGGAAAAAGAGGCTACAATTTGCACAAGCTCACCAAAATTTGACTGTTGAAGACTGGAAAAATGTTGCCTGGTCTGATGAGTCTCGATTTCTGTTGAGACATTCAAATGGTAGAGTCAGAATTTGGCGTAAACAGAATGAGAACATGTATCCATCATGCCTTGTTACCACTGTGCAGGCTGGTGGTGGTGGTGTAATGGTGTGGGGGATGTTTTCTGGGCACACTTTAGGCCCCTTAGTGCCAATTGGCCATCGTTTAAATGCCACGGGCTACCTGAGCATTGTTTCTGACCATGTCCATTCCTTCATCACCACCATGTACCCATCCTCTGATGGCTACTTCCAGCAGGATAATGCACCATGTCACAAAGCTTAAATCATTTCAAATTGGTTTCTTGAACATGACAATGAGTTCACTGTACTAAAATGGCCCCCACAGTCACCAGATCTCAACCCAATAGAGCATCTTTGGGATGTGGTGGAACGGGAGCTCTGTGCCCTGGATGTGCATCCCTCAAATCTCCATCAACTGCAAGATGCTATCCTATCAATATGGGCCAACATTTCTAAAGAATGCTATCAGCACCTTGTTGAATCAATGCCACGTAGAATTAAGGCAGTTCTGAAGGCAAAAGGGGGTCCAACACTGTATTAGTATGGTGTTCCTAATAATTCTTTAGGTGAGTGTATATATATATATATATATATATATATATATATATACAAACCGGATTCCAAAAAAGTTGGGACACTATACAAATCGTGAATAAATACTGAACGCAATGATGTGGAGGTGCCAACTTCTAATATTTTATTTAGAATAGAACATAAATCACGGAACAAAAGTTTAAACTGAGAAAATGTACCATTTTAAGGGAAAGATATGTTGAATCAGAATTTCATGGTGTCAACAAATCCCCCAAAAACTTGGGACAAGGCCATTTTCACCACTGTGTGGCATCTCCTCTTCTTCTTACAACACTCAACAGACGTCTGGGGACCGAGGAGACCAGTTTCTCAAGTTTAGAAATAGGAATGCTCTCCCATTCTTGTCTAATACAGGCCTCTAACTGTTCAATCGTCTTGGGCCTTCTTTGTTGCACCTTCCTCTTTATGATGCGCCAAATGTTCTCTATAGGTGAAAGATCTGGACTGCAGACTGGCCATTTCAGTACCCGGATCCTTCTCCTACGCAGCCATGATGTTGTGATTGATGCAGAATGTGGTCTGGCATTATCTTGTTGAAAAATGCAGGGTCTTCCCTGAAAGAGATGACGTCTGGATGGGAGCATATGTTATTCTAGAACCTGAATATATTTTTCTGCATTGATGGTGCCTTTCCAGACATGCAAGCTGCCCATGCCACACGTACTCATGCAACCCCATACCATCAGAGATGCAGGCTTCTGAACTGAGCGTTGATAACAACTTGGGTTGTCCTTGTCCTCTTTGGTCCGGATGACATGGCGTCCCAGATTTCCAAAAAGAACTTTGAATCGTGACTCGTCTGACCACAGAACAGTCTTCCATTTTGCCACACTCCATTTTAAATGATCCCTGGCCCAGTGAAAACGCCTGAGCTTGTGGATCTTGCTTATAAATGGCTTATTCTTTTCACTGTAGAGTTTCAGTTGGCAACGGCGGATGGCACGGTGGATTGTGTTCACTGACAATGGTTTCTGGAAGTATTCCTGAGCCCATTCTGTGATTTCCTTTACAGTAGCATTCCTGTTTGTGGTGCAGTGTCATTTAACCCCTTAAGGACACAGGGCGTACATGTACGCCCTGTGTATTTTCGATCACCGCCGTGCGGTGATCGGAACCCCGTGCCTGCTCAAATCATTGAGCAGGCACTTGGGGCAAATGCGTCGGGGGGTCCGGTGACCCCCCCATGTATGCGATCGCAGAAAACCGCAGGTCAATTCAGACCTGCGGTTTTCTGCGTTTCCGGGTTATTCGGGTCTCTGAAGACCCGATAACCCGTAACAGGATGGTGATGGTGGGGTTATTTCACCCCACCAATCACCATCCAGCGATCCTGAGTGGTGATGGTGACATCACTACTCAGGATCGCTTTCTGATTGGTCTGTGGGCGGTTCGGCGCGATATTCAAAAGAGGCAGGCGCTCCTCTCCTCCTCCTTTTGTGTTCCGGAGCCGGAGCTGCCTGCACCCCGATCTGTGCCCCCAGGACCCGATCTCTGCCCCCAGCACCCCATCAGGTACATAGGGACAGCAATAGGGAAAGTTTGGGTTAGGCCTCATGCACACGACCGTTGTGTGCATCCGTGGCCGTTGTGCCGTTTTCAGCTTTTTTTCGCGGACCAATTGACTTTCAATGGGTCCGTGGAAAAATCGGAAAATGCACCATTTTGCAGCCGAGACCGTGATCCGTGTATCCTGTCCGTCAAAAAAATATGACCTGTCCTATTTTTTTGACGGACAACGGTTCACGGACCCATTCAAGTCAATGGGTCCGTGAAAGAACACGGATGCACACAAGATTGGCATCCGTGTCCGTGATGCGTGGCCGTAGGTTACTTTCATACAGATGGATCCGAAGATCCGTCTGAATAAAAGCTTTTTCAGAGCTGAGTTTTCACTTCGTGAAAACTCAGATCCGACAGTATATTCTAACACACAGGCGTTCCCATGGTGATGGGGACGCTTCTAGTTAGAAAATACAACGAACTGTGTACATGACTGCCCCCTGCTGCCTGGCAGCACCCGATCTCTTACAGTGCTGCACCTGAAGGGGTTAATTGCGCGTATCATAGCCCCCTGTAAGAGATCCGGAGCTGCCAGGCAGCAGGGGGCAGACCCCCCTCCCTCCCCAGTTTAAATTTCAATGGTGGCCAGTGCGCCCCCCCCCTGGCCCCCCCTCCCGGGGAGGGGGGGGCCGCCAATGCTATTATTACAATAGAGGGAGGGAGGGGGGCGGGGGGGGCCGCACTGGCCACCAATGATATTCAAACTGGGGAGGGGGGGTCTGCCCCCTGCTGCCTGGCAGCCCTGATCTCTTACAGGGGGCTATGATACGCATAATTAACCCCTTCAGGAGTGGCACCTGAGGGGTTAATTGTGCTGGTCACGGCCCCCTGTAAGAGATCGGGTGCTGCCAGGCATCAGGGGGCAGTCATGTACACAGTTTGTAGTATATTCTAACTAGAAGCGTCCTCATCACCATGGGAACTCCTCTGTGTTAGAATATACTGTCGGATATGAGTTTTCATGATGTAACTTATATCCGACAGTATATTCTAACATAGAGGCGTTCCCATGGTGATGGGGACGCTTCAGGTTAAAATATACCATCGGATTGGAGAAAACTCTGATCCGATGGTATAAAAGGGACTCCAGACTTTACATTGAAAGTCAATGGGGACGGATCCGTTTGCAATTGCACCATATTGTGTCAACGTCAAACGGATCCGTCCCCATTGACTTGTATTGTAATTCAGGACGGATCCGTTTGGCTCCGCACGGCCAGGCGGACACCAAAACGACTTTTTTTTCATGTCCGTGGATCCTCCAAAAATCAAGGAAGACCCACGGACGAAAAAACTGTCACGGATCACGGACCAACGGAACCCTGTTTTGCGGACAGTAAAAAAATACTGTTGTGTGCATGAGGCCTTCGGCAGGGGAAAAAAAGGGAAAGGTAGTTTTTTTTAACTTTGATTGCATCACCCCAGTTAGGGTGTCTGGGGTCCACAGCACAGCTGTGTGACCCTAGACCCCCCAGGGGTGCTGCCACTTGCCCCCCACCTTTTTTGGGGTGCTTTTTTTTTTGTGTACGCTGACTGTGGCCGCCACTTAGCGTCCGGCCACTGTTAGCGCATCGCACACCCCACCGCTGATCAACTTCGGATGGTTGATCAGCGGTTTAGAATTTTTTCCCCCACATTTTTTGCCCTTTTTTTAGTTAGTTTATTATTTTTTTTCTGTTAGTTTTAGGGTGAGTTCGTGAACATCCGTGCCCCCACACACACGCACACCAAATAAAGAGTTACACACACGCACATATACACGCAGACACACACTCCCCTATGGCCCGCTGGACGTTCTCGGCCGAGGAGGCATACGCCCAGCTTGCCTCCGACTCCGAGAGTCCCAGTGAGGATGAGGATGACCCCACATTCCTGTTGTCATCTGCATCCTCCTCATCATCTAGCGATGATGATGAGCCCCCAAGGCGGCGGAGACGCCGCCAGGCGGAGCAAGGGGACTGCCATGTTAGGGACCCTGTGGCCCACACTAGTACGAGCAGCTCTTGGGCTCGTACTGGTTTCCCGGCCCACCAGTTAAATCCACCGGAGCACCCTGCCGGTGTACTAGTCTGGTGTAGCCCAGAGCGATACGAGCCCATGATTCCTGATTTTGTAGGCCAATCAGGAATCCAGATTTCCACAGTGGGCTACACTGAATATGACTTTTTTTGTCATTTTTTCAGTGACCCACTGGTAAATCTGATGGTGGAGCAGACGAATCTGTACGCCCAACAGTTCGTCGCTCAACACCCGGGCTCCTTTTTGGCCAGGCCCGGTGGCTGGACGCCGGTCAGTGCAGCCGAAATTAGGACATTTTGGGGCCTCGTTCTGCATATGGGCCTGGTCAAGAAACCCAGTGCCAGGCTGTACTGGAGTGGGGACGTCCTATACCAGACCCCACTTTACAGTACGGCCATGACACGCTCCCGGTTTGGAGGCCTATGTACCTGGAAGGGAGGTTGTGGTTGATGAGTCTCTCATTGCGTTCAAGGGGAGACTCATTTTCCGCCAGTATGTGCTTTCCAAGCGGGTGAGGTATGGCGTGAAGCTATACAAAATTTGTGAGAGTACCTCAGGGTACACTTACAAATTTTGTGTATACAAGGGGCGAGATTCCCGGATTCAACCCCCAGAATGTCCTCCCACTCTGGGTGTTACCGGGAAACTTGTGTGGGACCTTATGCACCCACTGCTGGATAAGGGTTAGCACCTGTATGTGGATAACTTTTATACCAGTATCCCCTTGTTCCAGTCCCTTGCCGCCAGATCCACGTCCGCTTGTGGGACCGCGCGGAAAAAACAACGCGGCCTCCTTGCCCACCCCCTCCAGGTACCTATCCCCAGGGCTGAGACCCGTGCCCTTACCAGTGGAAACCTGTTGCTGGTCAGGTATAAGGACAAGAGGGATGTCCTTATGCTGTCCACAATTCATGGTAACGGCATCACCCCTGTCCCTGTGCGAGGTACCGCGGCAACGGTCCTAAAGCCCGATTGTATGGTCGACTACAATCGGTATATGGGAGGAGTTGATCTCTCGGATCAAGTCCTCAAGCCATATAACGCCATGCACAAAACCCGGGCATGGTACAAAAAAGTTGCGGTCTACTTGGTACAGGTTGCCATGTACAACTCTTTTGTACTATCCCGAAGCGCTGGCAGCACAGGGACATTCCTCCAGTTCTATGAGGCAGTCCTCAAGGCCCTGATCTTTTCGGACCGGGAAAGAGCAGGCCGGAGTACCTCGGGAACTGTAGGCGCCCGAATCGTCCCTGGCCAACACTTTCTAGGTGTGGTCCCCCATACTGGAAAGAAGGGACGAACCCAAAAAAAGTGCAGAGTGTGTCGCAGGAGGGGGATACGGAAGGACACGACTACTCAGTGCAACACGTGCCCCGATCATCCGGGCCTCTGCATTGACGGTTGCTTCAGGGAGTATCACACTTCCATGGAGTACTAAATTTATATCCCAATTTAGCACTGACATCGGATAAAAAAAAACTGGTTCTCAGACTTGAGACACCCAAAAAAACTAAAATAATTTATTAAAAGTTTTTGTCACCTTACATAATAAAAAGTTTAATAGCAAGAGATCAAAAAGTCATATAGCCCCGAAAATAGTGCCAAAAAAAACCGTCGTCTCATCCCGCAAAAAATGAGCCCCGACATAAGATAATCGGATTTGGGTATCAAAAAGGATAATATAGTCTAAAACCTAAATAATTGTAAAAAAAGTAGACTTATTAGGTATTGCCGCGTCTGTAAGAATCTCCTCTATAAAAATACCCCATGACCCAACCCCCCAGATTAGCACAGTCAAAAAAATAAAAATAAATAGGTGCACATAAAAAAAAATTTGGTCACCTTACATAACAAAAAGTTTAATAACAAGCGATCAAAAAGTCATATAGCCCCCAAAATAGTGCCAATAAAACTGTCCGCTCATCCCGCAAAAAATGTGCCCCCATATAAGATAATTGGAAAAAAGAAAATAAAAAATGACACTTAGACTTTAGAGATACCCCAAAAAGAAATTTGTATCAAAAAAGATATAGTCAAAAACCTAAATAATTGTAAAAAAATGTAGACTTTAGGTATTGCCACGTCCGTAAGAATCTCCTCTATAAAAATATCCCATGACCTAACTCCCCAGATTAACACAGTTAAAAAAAAAAAAAAAAACTGTGCCAAAACCGCTATTTTTGGCACTTTTCCATTTCAATCCGTATTTTCCGGTAACAAAACAAGGGTTAACAACCAAACAAAAGTTAAAATGTATTACCCTGATACTGCAGTTTACAGAAACGCCACATTTGTGGTCGTAAACTGCTGTATCAGTAAAAGGGAGGCCGCAAAAGGAAAGGACCGACATGGTTTCTGGAAGGCCGATTTTGATGGCCTTTTTTATTGACACCATATCCCTTTTGAAGCCCCCCTGATGCCCCCCTAGAGTAAAAACTCCTTAAAAGTGACCCCATCTAAGAAACTACACCCCTCAAGGTATTCAAAACTGATTATACAAACTTTATTAACCCTTTAGGTGTTCCTCAACAGTTAAAGGCAAATGGAGATGAAATATCAGAATTTCAATTTTTGGTAACCTTGCCTCACAAAAATGTAATATATAGCAACCAAAAATCATATTTACCCTAAAAATACTCCCCCAAAAATTGCCACCATATCCGGTAGTTTCCAAAATGGGGTCACTTTTAGGGAGTTTCGACTCCAGGGGTGCATCAGGGGGGTTGAAACAGGACACGGTGTAAATAAAATCAGCCCTCCAAAAACCAAACGGCGCACCTTTCACTCTACACCCCGCTGTGTGGCCGTACAGTAGTTTACAGCCACATATTGGGTGTTTCTGTAAACGGCAGAGTCAGGGCAATAAAGATACAGTCTTGTTTGGCTGTTAACCCTTGATTTGTTAGTGGAAAACATAGGTTAAAATAGAAAAATAAGGCAAAAAAATGAAATTTTCAAATTTCATCCCCATTTGCCAATAACTCTTGTGCAACACCTAAAGGGTTAACGATGTATGTAAAATCAGTTTTGAATACCTTGAGGGGTGTAGTTTCTTAGATGGGGTCACTTTTAGGGAGTTTCTACTCTAGGGGTGCATCAGGGGGCTTCAAATGGGACATGGTGTAAATAAACCAGTCCATAAAAGTCAGCCTTCCAAAAACCAAACGGCGCACCTTTCACTCTACGCCCCGCTGTGTGGCCGTACAGTAGTTTACGGCCACATATTGGGTGTTTCTGTAATTGGCAGAGTCAGGGCAATAAAGAAACAGTCTTGTTTGGCTGTTAACCCTTGATTTGTTAGTGGAAAACATGGGTTAAAATGGAAAATAAGGCAAAAAAAATGAAATTTTCTAATTTCATCCCCATTTGCCAATAACTCTTGTGCAACACCTAAAGGGTTAACGACGTATGTAAAATCAGTTTTGAATACCTTGAGGAGTGTAGTTTCTTAGATGGGTTCACTTTTAGGGAGTTTCTACTCTAGAGGTGCATCAGGGGTCTTCAAATGGGACATGGTGTAAATAAACCAGTTCATAAAAATCAGCCTTCCAAAAACCAAACGGTGCACCTTTCACTCTACACCCCGCTCTGTGGCCGTACAGTAGGTTACAGCCACATATTGGGTGTTTATGTAAACGGCAGAGTCAGGGCAATAAAGATACAGTCTTGTTTGGCTGTTACTCCTTGATTTCTTAGTGGAAAACATGGGTTAAAATGGAAAATAAGGCAAAAAAATGAAATTTTCAAATTTCATCCCCATTTGCCAATAACTCTTGTGCAACACCTAAAGGGTTAATGACGTATGTAAAATCAGTTTTGAATACCTTGAGGGGTGTAGTTTCTTAGATGGGGTCACTTTTAGGGAGTTTCTACTCTAGGGGTGCATCAGGGGGCTTCAAATGGGACATGGTGTAAATAAACCAGTCCATAAAAATCAGCCTTCCAAAAACCAAACGGCGCACCTTTCACTCTACGCCCCGCTGTGTGGCCATACAGTAGTTTACGGCCACATATTGGGTGTTTCTGTAAACGGCAGAGTTAGGGCAATAAAAAAAAATGGGTTAAAATGAAATATTAGACAAAAAAATGAAATTCTAAAATTTCATCCCCATTTGCCAATAACTCTTGTGCAACACTTTTGAATACCTTGAGGGGTGTAGTTTCTTAGATGGGGTCATTTTTGGGTGGTTTCTATTATGTGAGCCTCGCAAAGCGACTTCAGACCTGAACTGATCCCTGAAAATTTAGTTTTTGTAAATTTCAGAAAAATTTAAAGATTTGCTTCTAAACTTCTAAGCCTTATAACATCCCCAAAAAATAAAATATCATTCCCAAAATAATTCAAACATGAAGTAGACATATGGGGAATGTAAAGTCATCACAATTTTTGGGGGTATTACTATGTATTACAGAAGTAGAGAAACTGAAACTTTGTAATTTGCTAATTTTTCCAAATTTTTGTTAAATTAGGTATTTTTTGGTGCAAAAAAAATATTTTTTTTTTACTTCATTTTACCAGTGTCATGAAGTACAATATGTGATGAAAAAACAATGTCAGAACGGCCTGGATAAGTCAAAGCGTTTTAAAGTTATCAGAACTTAAAGTGACACTGGTCAGATTTGCAAAAAATGGACTGGTCCTAAGGTGTAATAAGGCTGTGTCCTTAAGGGTTTAAAGGCCCGGAGATCACGGGCATCCAGTATGGTTTTATGGCCTTGACCCTTACGCACAGAGATTGTTCCAGATTCTCTGAATCTTCAGATGATGTTATGCACAGTTGATGATGATAGATGCAAAGTCTTTGCAATTTTTCGCTGGGTAACACCTTTCTGATATTGCTCCACTATCTCTCTGCTCAACATTGTGGGAATTGGTGATCCTCTACCCATCTTGGCTTCTGAGAGACACTGCCACTCTGAGAAGCTCTTTTTATATCCAATCATGTTGCCAATTGACCTAATTAGTGTTAATTGGTCTTTCAGCTCTTCGTTATGCTCAAATTTACTTTTTCCAGCCTCTTATTGCTACTTGTCCCAACTTTTTGGGGATTTGTTGACACCGTGAAAATTTGAATCAACGTATTGTTCCTTTAAAATGATACATTTACTCGGATTAAACGTTTGATCTGTCATCTACGTTCTATTACAAATAAAATATTGACATTTGCCATCTCCACATCATTGCATTCAGTTTTTATTCACAATTTGTTTAGTGTCCCAACTTTTTGGGAATCCGGTTTGTATATATATATATATATATATATATATTGTAGGAAGGCGCAGGGGTCCGTCACTGACGGACGGTACATGTCACTGAGGTTCCTGGCCTCGGTGAGATAAGAATCGGTAACTTTGTGTGTCAGCGGCAGCTGACACTGTTGTATTTAGTATGGCTGTAAAGCCAATCCGGGCCAGTTCTTATTGGGAGCAGCCAAAGTGCAGGGTAGGTGGCTGTTCCCCACATCCAGGCCATGTTTTGGGTTGGGATTTAAAAACCCAGCCAGCAGCTCAGCTGGGGGTGGTGTGATTCTCCAAGTGATACTGGGTCTGTGGAATCTCTGTATTTTGGGAGCTGAGGAGACCCGCAACTCTGCCAGGCTAAGAGCCGCATGAGAGCAGCCTGCTGTGGACTGCCAAGTGATTTGTGGAATCTTGCTGTGTGAATTAACATCAAGACCCTGTGAAGTGTTGTTTTTCCTTTTCTGCTTGTTTTGGTGTGAATAAACACTGAACTTTTGTTTTTCAACCGTGGTCTTGCCTCTGTGTTGCGTCCGCTTACCCTGCCTACCAGAGCAAACCCCTAAAATATATATATTAACATATTTTCTTTTTATCACCACCATTTACTACCATTTATATACATTATTTTTTGCCCTATAAGACGCACATTCCCATAAGATGCACCTAGGCTTTTAAGGAGGAAAATAAGAAAAAGAAAAAAATTAACCAAAAGGTGTGCTTTTGGTTGGTTTTGAACTAATGGTGGTCTGTGGATGACACTATTATGGGGGCTCTGTGGATGACACTGTTATGGAGGGGATCTTTGGATGACACTGTTACTGGAGCATGTATGGATGACACTGTTATGGGGGATCTGTGAATGGCGCTTTTATGGGGGGGGGGATCTGTGGATGACACTGTTATGGAGGGGGAATCTGTGGATGGCACTGTTATGGGGGGATCTGTGGATAACACTGTTATTAAGGGGGGATCTGTGGATGGCACTGCTATGGGGGATCTGTGGATGGCACTGTTATGCGGAGGGGGTGGCACTGTTATGGGGATGGGGATCTGTGGATGATGCGGTTATGGGGAAGGGGATCTTTGGCTGACACTGTTACAGGGAGGGGGATCTGTAGATGACACTGTTATGGGTGGAATCTGTGGATGGCCATACTATGGGGGGGGGGATCTGTGGATGACACTATATAGCATGCTATATGTGTTATCCACAGCTCCCCCCATTACAGTGTCCCCCAATACACCGGGCCCCACCGCTCACAGCAGTATACATATCTAAACAGTAATCCTTAACCTCCAGTAACTTTAACTTTAAAGCAGCGCTATCCTGTTTGTTTACTACTTACAATCAAGCTCCGGTAACAGGCAAAGCTGGCGGAGGTGTAACGTCACTCACTCACGTCACGCGCCTGCTCCGCCTGCTTTATTCATAATGTGGGAGGAGCAGGCGTTATGCCGCCGCCCGCTCTGCCTGTTACCGGAGCTTGATTGTAAGTAGTAAACAAACAGGATAGCGCTGCTTTAAAGTTACTGGAGGTTAAGGATTAGTGTTTAGATATGTATATTGCTGTGAGCGGCTGGGCCCGGTGTAAGAGTACAGTGACTGCACCGGGCCGCGCCGAAAGTTGCCGTCCTCCAGGCCCTCCTCCCTCCCCGCTGATACCTTGCTGCACTGTGCAATGTATCAGTGTTAGCGATGTAAAAATGGCAGCATTCGCCCCATAAGATGCACTGCCATTTCCCCCCACCTTTGGAGGGGGAAAAAAGTGCGTCTTTTGGGGAGAATTTTTTTTTATACCTATATATCTATTACATAATTGTACCATCCAATCAGTTTAATTGTTTATAGATTATCATTCAACTATTCAACTAAAAAGGTGATCACTTATATGATCTAGTGAAACTTAATATTTTGTGCCACAGTAGAACGCTATGCACGCTTGCTACCAACCCTAGCAACGCCCCAGACGTGTGTTCCACTTTGGAACGCAACGGGGATTCATCCATCCAATTACTTGTGCATCAGGGAACTCAGCGCATGCGTTCCACCTTGGAACGCATCGGGAGATCTCGTAGCTGGACGGCAACCTATGTATTTCCATTTTGACAACTCCCCATCCTACTTTTAAGATCCTTTACCAATTGTTATTTGCCTCAATTCATTATATCTTTATAAGTACTGGGCACATAATATAGTTCGGAGGGCCGGAGGTGACGCTCTGCCCACTTCAGGTCCCCAACAGAATTTGCGGTCTATTGATGTTCAATTGGAAAATTGTTACATATATATATATATATATATATATATATCAATAAAAAACTGAGCAGCACTCCAATATGGTGAAAAAAAAAGAAAGATGTTTATTCACCCAGTGGTGACGCGACGTTTCGGCTCCAACATGAAGCCTTTCTCAAGCAATGCAACAATACAAACTGAACATACTTATAGTGTGAGGAAGTGACATCATCAAACATAATTAGCATTAACCCATGCCTATACAGGTGATAATTAAATGAACATAATGATACATGTGTATACAATTATGCATCAGGTGAACACAGTGCTTAGACACAAAATAAAACCGTGATACGATTGCATATCATAATACATTATCTAAATAAATGCAAAATTCATGTATATAAAGTGCACTTGTGCAATGACCCAGGAAACAATTGGTTAACAATGGGTTAAAATAAGGAGCTATTACCACACATTCATCATGGGGAGTGGTCAGGTCACATGACTATGGACATGGATACATGCATACAATCAAACACCTTACCAATACCCGATATGACTCCATTGCCAAATGCGAGTGTGCCCGTTGAATGT